>NC_133665.1:66547665-66814905 GCF_037893015.1 Macrotis lagotis
TATGCCATGCATTAAATTAGTGTATATATATGCATATAAGTATGCAGAACAAATATATACAGAATAAACCCCAAAATTATTCTACAAGGTAGACTATATACAGCTATAGTACAGAGTAAATAAGTACAGAACAGAATAGCATTTTAAGAGGGATTGTAGTAGAAAAATAGAAAAATCCCCCAGAAAGTTGTATCATTTGGAAAGAAGACCAAAGTATCAGATAAGCATTTATTTTTGTTCTTCCTCTAAGGTTTTTTTCCCCCCTTTTCTCACTTTATTTTATGACTGGTTGATTTCCCTACTCTATTTCCCATCTAAGTACTACTTTACCATTTAGCTGATCCATTTCCCTAGTGCTGAATCAGAATTCCACCCTCAAACCAAGGCTTCTTTTTCTTTCATTCTGTATCATTTGGAAAACAAACTAGCATATAGTTTTTTTTTTTTTTAAAAGATCATGTGCAACTATTGTGATATAGACTAGGAGAGTCAATACAAAGCAGTTTCCTCTCTTGGGATGAAGTAGCAGAAGAGCACATGTTGAAACCAGGATGTTTTGGAAATTGTGAATTCTGCAAGAACGAGACACAAAGATCATGCAGGACTTTCTTGACTTAATGGGGATTAGAGGCAGCAAGAGAGATATCCATTTTTCTTTTACACTTATCACCATAAAAGCTGTATCTCCCTACTTTTCAAATCCACTTTCCCAAATGGCTATTTTCTAACTTCCTCCCTCTGTTTTTTGGGTTTTTTTTTTTGCAAGGCAAATAGGGTTAAGTGGCTTGCCCAAGGCCACATAGCTAGGTAATTATTAAGTGTCTGAGACTGGATTTGAACCCAGGTATTCCTGACTCCAAGGCCTGCGCTTTATGCACTACACCACCTAGCTGCCCCCCTCCTCCCTCTTCTTTATCATATTTATTCCTTTCCTTCTTTAGAAAGCTGAGAACTTCATAGGCCTAGGTCCAACCCTCAATCTCATTTTACAGCTGAGAAGAGAGACTTGCTTAAGTTCACACAAGTAGAAAGCAAGGAACAAATAAGATTCACTGCCACAAAATATGGCCCTTTCCACCATGCCATGGGCAACAGAGATGTTTGTTCTTCCTCACAGTCAACATAGCCCATTCTGACAATGTGCCTGTGCATGGTTGTCTCCCAGGCTTAGATGTATTCTCTCCTCACTTCCAACTCTCAGAGTCCCCCACCACCTTCAGTTCTTCAAAGACCCCTTCTTTCTTAGCCCTTTCTGAATTTTACCATCTGCTAGCCATACACCATACTAAGCTAAATTACTTTGTAAATTACTTCATGCATATTGTGTATTTACAATAATACAAATTGTTTCTCCTGATGGAATGTGAGTTTTTTTTTCAAGTCAGTGAGTCATTTTATTTTCAGACCATGTATCTTCAGCCTAATGCCTGGTTTTGTACAGCATAAACATAATAAATATTTGATTATTTATTTCTCTCCTCTAATCCAGTGACATGAAATCATAACATCATAGCTTGCAGCTGATAGGAGCCTTTAAAAATAACTGAATGCACTACCACTCCATTTTACAAATGTTATAACTAGGGCACTGATAAGCTAAATGTGCCCAAGAGGTGATCAGATTTATATAAAACAAATAATACTCTTATCAATAGCTCTAGACTAACCTTCTTTCATACTATCCTACATCACAAACAAATTGCACTTTAAATAAATTCATATTACTTTCATCATCAATAATTTGACAAATGTAAACAATAATACAGTTGTGATTCACCTACAAAACTTTTCAAACACCAGCTGGAAAGAAAACTTTTTGCCAAGAAAGGTTTCTTAAAGATTTCCACTGTAAAATTAGAATTTCATGCCCATGAAGGGGAGGAAGATTGGCTTTATGTTGGTAAGATAACCATACTAAATAATTATATGAACTTTTAAAAATCAAATACGAAGGAAAATCTACAATAATATTTGAAACTGCTCATCAATGTAAATATATGGTAAAATTTAAAATATTCCTTGGAGATTGTAAAAAAAAATAGAGTCTGTATCTAAATTCATTTTATGATATTCTTTGGATTTAATACCATACATGTTCCCTTTAAAAACTTCCTTGATATGGACCTCCTCTTGATATCTTTTAATAGTTTATTTGATTTAACTTCTTTACAAATGGAATCACAGTAAGCTATCAGGTATCTCTTTAAAAGATTATTATCCTTATTAGCATATTTTACTCAAGAACTTTTTACATAATAAATTACTTTTTTCTGCACTTATAAACTTGTTCAGATTTACCCAGTTTTGTGACAATGTGGGGAGGTGAGGATCCTTCTCATAACATTTCTAATTCTTCAACAACTACAGTATTCTGCTTTTCTTCTTCCTTTCTTTACCAAATTTCGCCTAAAGCATTATCTGTAGTCCCCACACTCTTCTCCAGATGGTCATAGTACTTAAAAATCTGCTTTCTCCTACCATTCACTAAAATGACTCTCTGTGAATTAGGACAAGCCTAGGAGATCAGCTATGGACACATCCCCATCCAGAGAAAGAAAAAGAAAAGAACAATAAAAATCCCTATAGAATCTGAAGGAACACTACAATTTATTTTTGATAAATTTCTCTTGTGTATTTCCTTTTTCTCTCATGGTTTTCTTTCTTTTCCTTTAACTGTAATTCCTTACACAAATGTGTATGTACAATATTCACTTGACTGTTTGCCACTGAGGGGAGAGGGGTGGGAAGGGAGGGTGGAAGGAAATTATGCAGCTTAAAAATTTGCATAGATAAATGCTGAAAAACTTTCATAACATGTAATTGGAAAATAAAAGTTAAAAAATACAAATAGCTTTTACTACCAAATAAAATAAAATAAAATGGCTCTCTGCGACATTCATTCAACTCCTCAAAGACTAACTCTTATGTCTTCAAACATTGTCTCTAAAATCCAAGCCAGATACAACAAAATAACCTTCCTCCTTCCAACTCTTTTCTATCTTTTCTAATTCTGCTGGAAAGCGATAAATGAGTTTTTTTACTCCCATGTAATTTTTCTATCCCATTATTCTCTATCTGATATTAGTTCATATTATCTAATAATTGGTTCATAAGGAAATATTGTTCTTCAGTGGTACAGTTCTTTCAATTGTGTCTGATTCTTTGTGATCCCCATTAAGGGTTTTCTTGGCAAAGATAATGGAATGATTGGTCCTTTCCTTCTCTAATTCATTTCATAGATGAGGAAGCTGAGGCAAACAGTAACTTGATCAGGGTCACACATCTAAGCAAGTAAATATCTGAGGCCATATTTGAACTCAGGAAAATAAGTCTTCCTAACTTCAGATCCAGTACTCTATACACTGCATCACCTAGCTACCTATCAGGGAGTATATGAAGAAAGAAATGAATAAAGTAACCTGCCATAGGGGAAAATGAACCATGACTTTATACAACAAAGAAACCTATTCCTACAGAATGTAAAATATAAAATAAGTGGGGAATTCTTAACTATAATTGAAGAATTTCTAAAAGGTTAATTTTTTCTCAGAAGAATCAGCAATAATTTTCTAAGTTTGGAAGATATTAATACCTCTATATTTGAGATATCAACCAGATTAGACTACAGATCCTGTAGTTCATTTAATCACTCCTAGAATATTACATATGAATATATAAATACATGTGTTATATGCATTATATATACATATAATACACACAAATAATTACATTCACATATAATATGCATTTAATTTCCTAATCTACTATTTTTTAAAGAGTTGGCATATTGCACATATGCTTCAAGTATGGTAGTTATTTGTCAGTCAATATAAATAGCTGGGTGTATCAAGACTCCATATTTATTACTGCATCATCTCTGTGGGTAATGTGTAATGTACATATTGCCTAACAGTGTTTACAAAGAAATAAAAGAACAACAACCAACTCCTGCCCCAATCCTGTTTGTTGAGGGAAGAGGGTAGGGATAGGGAGAAGGAAGAGGAAAGCAAAATTCAACATAACAGTAATTTGCCACTAAAAAGGGGGGGGGGGATTTGAATTTTTACTGACAGCAAATAAGTGTAATTTGGGGTTGTAAAAAGGAAATATTTTCAATGTGATGGTTTGTGTAAAAAAACCCAACCTTTATAAGGTGCACTTTTCATTGTCAGACAGCATGAGATGCTCATAGCTATAATCAGTTTTACATGGCAGGTTTACAAGCTTTCCACAACTTGTACTATTTATCCAAGTTAAAACATTTCTTCAATTACCTCTGTATATCATGTTATACTCATTTTTTTTCTTTTAAATGAACTTTAAATAGTTTTTGTAGGAATGGCTGTAAATTCTGAACCAACTATATTGCTTTTCTTTCTGATTAGTCATCAGATTCATATTTGGATTTTCTGTAGATCATAAGGTGTTCATAACTAATTTACAAAGAAGCAATACTTTCTTCAATATTGAAGGTTATTAAAACAAAGCTAAGACAGATTCTTTAAAGCCCCAAACATAACTGGTATAAAATTTTATTTCCTGTGCAGCTACTCTTATACAAATAACAGGAATATTCTAGTTGAGAACAATCAGCAAATCCTACTGCGTCAAAAGACACAAAAACATAAAAAATATTGTCATGCTATTTTCTATAGTCCTATAGTGTTACTTAAATCTAGGTCAAGTTCACAAGTCACTTTTTTTTAGGTTTTTGCAAGGCAAATGGGGTTAAGTGGCTTGCCCAAGGCCACACAGCTAGGTAATTATTAAGTGTCTGAGACCGGATTTGAACCCAGGTACTCCTGACTCCAGGGCCGGTGCTTTATCCACTGCGCCAGTTAGCCACCCCCCACAAGTCATTTCTAAACCTCATACCTTCCCCTTACTTTCCTAATTGGGTTTCTTCAACACTGAGTGACAGATTAGTTATAGTAAGAAATTAAGAGGTAGGGGGCAGCTAGGTGGCAGAGTGGATAGACCACTGGTTCTGGAGTCAGGAGGACTTGAGCTCAAATCTGGCCTCAGACACTTAAAAAAAAATGCCTAGCTGTGTGACCTTGTGCAAGTCACTTAATTTCGTTGTCTTAAATAACAAAATAAAAAAGAAATTAAGAGGAATCTGTGGAAAAAAGTAATAAATGTATTTTGATATCCATTGAGATTAAATGGGGTCAAACAACTAGAGTTCACTACTTCTTATAGGTAGGAAAGGGGATGAGTCTCCTATCAGTCATTTCTTCACTTACAAAATTGAACTCAGTTCTACTGATTGTATGCATCATCCCATGCAACTTAGTCATTAAGAATATCCAAAATGCTATTTTCAAATATTTTAGGCTGATAGGCAAAAATATTTTGAGTCATATGGACAAAAGCAGAGATTGAATTCAAAGCATGGTGATTGTTGCATTTTCTTGTATAAAGGAAGAAAAATAGGATAGAATTTTCAAACAAATAGAATGGAACCACTTCAACAAACTGATGGAGAGTAGGACTATCTATGTTATATTAAAATTTTCCTTTATTGTAGCAAAGTCCTGGAGAGAATGACTTGAATCATGGGATGTTAATTTTGTGCAATAGTAATAAAGTATCTTTACCAGGGATATTATATCTGAATTAACTTGGCTCTTAAAGATTTACCTTTAGAAACTTGTTTTCATTTTAAAGGACAGAACGTTAAGTCAAGAAAACTTGGGTTTGAATACTGCCTCAAATCCTTTCTAGTTTTGTGACCTTGGTTGAGTTATTTAATTACTAGTGAGTGGTGAGCAGCTCCAATAAGTTAACTAGCTTGTACCAATTATTAAATTTTCAGTGTTAACATTTTGGTGTTTTCAGTTGTTTCAGTCAGGTCTAACTCTGTGTGACACTATTTGGTGTTTTCTTGACAAAGCTACTACAATGGTTTACCTTTCCTTCTCCATCTCATTTTACTTATGAAGAAACTAAGGCAAACAGGGTTTAAGTGGCTTTGCCCAGTTCATATGGCTAGTAAATGTCTGAGGTCAGATTTGAACTCCAGGAAGATGACTCCAGACTCCTGACTCCAGACTTATTACTCTATCCACTTTGCTACCTACTTACATTTAGAATTCAGAAATGGTCAAAGCTACATATCAAGGATTGATTTACTGTTTTGCTGGTTTTCTAACTTAAGAAAGTAATGGAAACAATTATAGATTAAATTTAAAATTGTGCTATGCATTACTTCTTTTTTTCTTTTTTTGGAGAGTCAGTTGTTAAACTTTCACCAGAATAACCCTTCTTCTAAGCTTCACATATAAGCTTCTTAGTTGTAAAACAAATAAAACTTCTAAAACTTAGTATATCAAATGACTAATATATGTAAAGCACTTTACCAATTTCATCGTGCTTTTATAAAGTAGCTATTATCAACTCGTATTTTTCATTTTACCATTTTATCATGCAGATAAAAATATCAATGAATTAGCTGATATCCTATGATTCTTTTTATTTAATGTTCTACAAAGTATTGTACAGGTAGTGAAAACCCATTTTTTTGCAGGTGAATAAAAATAATGGGATACCACTTCCTCCCCAGAAGGATCAATGAAAACATTCCCTTTACAATTCCAGTAACAGATAGACTAACAGAAATGCCATGTACTTTTTTCCACCATATGATTGTACTTCCTCTTCTAGGTTTTCATATGTTGAAAGCTTTTAGTTTCATGAAGCTTAGAGATTATGATTTTTGGTGACAAATAGCAATATGAAAAGATTGTTATTTTAGTTTTCCTAGATCAGTGTTAAATATAGTCAATTGCGAGCAATAATATCATCTGTGATAAAGATCTAGTTCCAGTACAGATTGAATTCTCCAGAATATATAAAGGTCTTTATTTAGAGATGTCTTGATTGGTATTTGGTAGGTGGTTAGGTTTTACAGTTTGCATTAATACGTTGGGGCATTTTCTACTACTTTGTTTAATTTACAGTAATCAGTGCAAGTCTGGATCAGTTAGTTATTATTTAGTGATACATTGACACCACAAATCTTTTTTTCCAAAATTCAATCCATGTGACTCATTCCTTCAATTTACTATATTTTTAATTGTTATTACTACGAACTGGCAAAAATAACCAAGTCTTCAAATGTTTTAACAAGAAAAGATTTATTAACTCATATGGTTCACTCAAACTAAAATAACCATAAAAATAAATACCATTTTAAGGGTATATATATTAATTAATGAGTTAAAAGATGATACAAAAAAGATGAAAATTCTTTTAAATCTTTAATAGCTAGAGTAAATGAACAAAAGGACAAAGTTAATCCCTGAGAAGTTTTCTCATTAACTAGTATTTAATTTGTTTATTGTTGTTCAGTTGTTTCAGTCATGTCTGATTCTTCATGACCCTATTTGAGGTTTTCTTGGCTAACATACTGGAGTGATTTGCCATTTCCTTCTCCAAAGAAATTTAAAGAATCCTAGTTCTAGTGCTCTGTCATTATGCTGCCTCAAGACAGAAATAGTCAGCTTCGAAAGGGTTACTGAAGGAAAGGCCCGATAATATATTTTGGCTGAGCTGTAGACTTGTACAATCATTCTGTAAAACAATTTGAAATTATACTTGAAAAAAAGAGAGGGGAAAACTAAAATGTCCCCACCAGGTCAAAAACAGAAATAAATCAAATATACAAAAACAGAAAAATCAAATATACAGCCATATATTTCTAAGAGCATATTGTCTGTGGTAGCAGAGACCTGAAAACAAATTAAGATTTCCAGTGATTGGGAACTGGCTGAGCAAATAGTAATATATAATAGAATTCATATGCCTTAATAAACAATGAATTTGAAAAATTAAGAAATAAAAGGATTTGAACTGACAGAGTGAAGCAAACATATCCAAGAAAAAATATACATGAATGCAATGATAGAAATGGAAAGAGTAATAATAAAAAAAAATGAATGTTTTCTAATGATAATGACCCTGTTCAGCTCAGGAGAAGAGATGAGAAAAATTCAATGTCTATTTTTGATCAAAGTAGGGGATTATGGGTGTGTAACACTGCATATAGACTATCAACTTTACTATTAGATTTGACTGGTAGGTTTGTTTTGTTGAAATTCCTCTTTTATTTTTTTAAGGGATGGGAGAGAATGGGAGTGCTGGTATTTATTCTTTGTTTCAAGGATTGGTTCCCTAAGCAGAAAAGGAGTGGAGAAGGAGGATAAATTCTAACATATTGATGATATAAAAATGAAGGATAACACAAATTTTCTTTAAATTACATATTTCAGTTATATGTGTTTTAATATATTTGCACTCTGTGATTTGGTGAGCTTATTGATAAAGGCATTCTCTCCATTGGTGTAAAACTACATCAATATATATAATTTTTTAAAAAAATAAAATATCATTCTCTCACTGGTCTTAGGAAAAAAAGAAGCAGACTGGATTTGACCTCAAATTACAGTTTGCAGACCCATAATGAGGATGACAACTCAGAGCTTTTTCCTCTCATATGATTCTTTACCATGTTTGCACATATATTGTCCTTAGAGGGATTCCCCAGAATGTTGGAAGCCTTCTAGGTCAGGGGTGCTTAACCTAGATCCAAGAACATTTTTTTTTAATATTTTGACATGCATTTCTACATAATGTTTCTTTTGCATATTTAAAAACATTATTTTGAGAAGGGGTTCATGGTACAAACAGGATTAAGAATCTTTGCTCTAGATTATTTTTAAGATTTCACAGATTACTCCCCCTCACTATCTTTTTTTTTTTTTTTTTGCCATTGCTCTTGGGGAACTTACTGCTTTGATTTTAAATGTTGTGATGTTGCAAGAGGAAACTAAGTGGTTCAATGGATAAAGCATGGGACCTATAGTGAAAAAGAAATGACTCTAAACACTTGGTACACTGCCTATATATACTTAATAGCTTTTATATACATTCTTCTCCATTTTCTCTGTCTTTTTCTTCCTTCCAGAAGTTACAACTCTTGAGGAGCAAGCTGGGGTTTTACACTGGGAAATAGTTTGGAATTGCTAAACCATTCCATTCTCAAAACAATCTGGGCTTCTCTTCCTTGTATTCAATTTTTGGGTCCAACTCATTTTACATTTGAAATACCCACCCTGGAAATATATTTAGGATAGTCTGATTAGGCCCCTAATGAATGTGAGTATATCTCTGCCCCTACATGGATAGCTGGCAATTCTGATTGGTTTCCAGTCAAACTGGGGCTGCCTCTTAAATGCTATGCTGGCTTAGGCCTCAGGATTCTAGTATTGCAGGAGCAATACTAGTACTGTTCTAAAAGAATGGTTTTCAAGTCCTTTTGGCTTTTTTTATCTTTTCCTTGTTGAGAAGACAGATCAAAGTACAAGAGAATAGGATAATGCCTGTCATATTGACATCCCATTTTTCATGACACCTGCAGGAACATGCTAATGGTCATGTTGAGGCAGAAGCATTATCCTGCCTAGATAGTCTGAGAGAAGAGTTCCTGGAAATGAATTTTCCTAGTCAAAGATATGACTGAAGTCAAACTGATGGATGTCTTACAAAAGCAAACATGTTCCTACCCACTCAGATCAAGAGATAAACACATGGACCTTATGTCTAAGCCTCAACCCTAGTACAGAGGAAAGAGGAGTTCAATATTCTAGATAGTTCCATTCCAAAATATAATCTTCTAATCAAAGAACAAAGTACTCCTCAATATCACAAGCCTTCAGGATAGCTTTGTGGGTGACCCCAAGTTGCAAGTTAGAAAGTTAAGATGGTTATTGGACCTTCTAGAAGAAAAAAAATTACTGAAATGAATTGTCTTTTGGAGAAACATGAGGATTGTCTAGGTGTCCATTGTGACTTTAACGACAGTGAAAGGGACCAGTGACTTAGAGAAATAAAGCAATGCCACTCACAAATATGACTGACTGGGCTAATCAAAGAACAATGAGAAAAGTTTAATATATAACTATATATTATATAAATTATAAAAATATAATTTTGAGCATGTGTGTATGTGTGAGAGAGAAGTTTATGACTTAACTGAAGTTTTTGCATTTGTTTATAGTTTCTGAATTCTTTGCTTGCATATTCTCACTGATCAGACAACTATCACATACAAATATGTAATCCTACTCTCTGTTCTAAGCTCCAGTCTTCCATATCTAGGTTGTTATATTTAGAAATTTCATGAAATTCACTCCAAGTCAGGGTATAAAGATATAAAGAGGGAAATTGCCTTTTTTCAATTAGTACCTGAGATGGTATTTATTTCATGAGGATTAAATCTTCAGAGATCATGTAGGGTGTAAATATGGAGGAATGGATGGGTCATGGGTTACATTTATAATGATATATTAAATCCATGTATAAGTCACCCAAAGATATTGAGGAATAGGGAGGGAACAACATGCCATGGTGGAAAAAACACTATATTTGGATTCTGAGGACTTTCATTCAAATGTTATTTTCCTCCAGGGTGACCTTAGGAAAGTTAAGTTTACCTCTATAGATTTTAGGTTTTCATGTATGAGAGGAGTCAAAGTCCCTTCTAACTCTAAATCTATGCTTTTATGTCATAATCTGGACAAAATGTGAAAGAAACACACATATTTATTTATTAAGAGCTTGTTGCCAGGCATTGTGCTAAAGTCTTTACAAATATCTCATCTGAGATGTTCTATCTGGACTGTAAGGTTGATCTCTTTTAAATAATCCCAGATCCCTCTGAGTACTCTCTGTAATGTTGAAAGTAAGGCAAAATCATATATAAACAGATGTATCAGAGGGTCTCACCATAAATTGAAAAAATTTCTTCATTTGGATCTTATAGACATCCAAACAGAGAGGACATCTCCCTCTTTTATAATAATAATAATAATAATAATAATAATAATAATAATAATAATGATCTGAGAACAAGATCATTTGTATGGTTCATTTATCAAGGGTTCATAGGATAATTAATATATAGATGAAAGATGCTTAGTAGGAATAGTACCTGTAAGGGTTTATTTTGCTATTTTGAATTTATCTCAGGGTTCCATTCTAGATCCTCTTTTCTCTCTATATTTTTACTTGGGGACCTCATCAGTTACTATACAGACATTTCCCAGATACTATATATTTCTCTTTAATCTCTCTCCTGACTCTCTTGACCATTACAAACAGCCTATTGGACACCACAAACTTGATGTTCCATAGCTATCTCAAATCCTCTTCTGAATTTCCCTTTTATTGCTGAAGGTACCACACCACCATCACTCTATTAACCCAGGTTCACAATTTCAGGATCATCCTCAAATCCTCACTCTCATACATTGCAAATACCCTACTGGTTCTAAATCTTCTTCTTTCTACAAATCTTTTCTATGTATTCCCTTCTCTCTTCACACAACTACCATTCAAGTTCAGGCTAACTCATTCTTCTCATACCAACTGCCATGGTAGCCTCCTATCTGGTCTCTCTGTCTCAAGTTGCTCCCCATGCCAGTCCATTCACAACTCAGTGGCTAAAGTGATTTTCCTGACGGCTCCCTATTGCCCAGGAGTTGGGTAACTTTTTTCTACCAAGGGCCATTTGGAGATATATATATATATATATATATATATATATATATATATATATATATATGTATATAAAATATCATTCATGGGCCACACAGTCATTAATTTAAAAGTTAGCCTACTATATTTGGTCAAACATCTGATTACTTCACACCTAAGAAGGTACTAGATTTATTGAATTTTTGAGTCCTGCCTGTGGTTGTCTTGGTAGTGCCAGCTTAAATGATATTACAGGCGTTAATACAGACCATAGGCTGGATATTTCCCACCACCAGTCTACAAGAACAACTATAAATTCTTCCACATGTCATTTAATGTCCTTTACAATGTGGTACTTTTGTATTTTCCACTCTTTTTAAATACAATAATTCCACATATTACCTCTATTCCAGACATTTTGTTGCTCACACAACATTCCATTTCCCATCTCTAGCTCCTTGCCTTTGCATTGACTCTCACCAAGTCTTAAGGTTTCCCCTCTCATGGGTGCCTTTTCAAATCTCCAGTTTTCTTCAAGAATAGATTCAAATATCAACTCCATATAATAGAAGGGTTTTTTTTTCTGATTCCCAGCTTAAGGTCTTCCCCCCATAAAACTTGTATTGATTTTGAATATATTCTGAGTAGCTTCACTTATACATTGTTGTCTCCCACATTAGAGTACATTCCCTGAGTACAAGGAATTTACCTCCATGCTTAATACTGGGTCTGGCACACAGTAGGCACTTAATAAATATAGGCTGATTTATTATTTTATAAAAAATTAACAGTAAAAAAAAAGCAGGATTTTACACTTCCTTAATTTTTTCAGTCATTAGCAAGTCTGACAAGATTTGGACTATAAAGAATTAGCTGTGAAAAACTGCCTGTCACCTTTAAATATTTTGACCAAAGATACTCTTGCTATATACATGTAGACTGTAGTCACATTTTAAAACAATGATAAACTCAGAATGTATGTTGCTACTTCATAATACTCCTTCAATTACTTTTTATTAGCCCTAAAATAAAATTTTTTATTCTGTTGGTACCTTTACTTCTTTGAGATAGCTCATAAAATATTCCCTCAACATTTTTAATTGTTTCATTTCTAGTATGGATTTTCTAGACCTATACCTAGTATGGTTCAGTCACAATTAGTTATTTATTTCCACAAGTTTAATTTAACTTTCTTTGTATACCATGTGAGATATTAGGGTCCAAGGATGATGATTCTATTGTCAATAATAATAAATATCAATAATTAGAGTTAGACGGAAAAATCATTTCCATTTTCCATTCGTTTCTTAATTTCTTGACAATTTCACCAACAATATTATAGAGAAAATGTGGTTCCAAGGTAGACTTATTTATGATTCTACTACTTTTTGCTATTTTATAACACAATATTCATCATAGTCTTCTAGCATGTTACTTTGTGGTGTATTAAGAATTAATTTATATTACAAAATGGTATTGCTTTAAGATGACTCATCTCTGTTTGGCAAGTGGTTCGCTGGCTAGTTTCTGTACTTCCCCCTACCCCTGTATTTGTTGTAATAACTACTTTCATTGGTTAAGTACAATCCAAGAGGGGCAGCTAGGTGGCACAGTGGACAGAGCATGGGCCCTTGAGTCAGGAGTACCTGAGTTCAAATCCTAGGTGGTATTTTTTTTTACTTGTTTCATATCCCACTTTCAGACAAAGGATTATTTTAATAAAACACTTTGCAGTTGTTTCAAAAGTCAGTGTTTCCTTCTCACTTTTTATTCTTCCAAGTACAATGATTTTCATCTTTACTTTAGTCAATTAACTGATTGCACAAGAATGTGGTGATTCCACTATCAATAACTAGTTATTTTCTGTTATTTTGATAGTCAGTTTTATTTACTGTGAGGTTGTTTGGGAAATAGATGAATTAGCTTTATGGGTAATCTAAAAAGTAGTATTTGTTTTACAGAATGCTGGATTTAAATAGTGTTAGATTGTAGATAGAATTAAAGTCATGAAGACCTGAGTTCAAATACTGCCTTAGACATTTGCTAGCTGTATGATCCTGGACAACCTTTCTTAGCTTAAGTCCTTCATCTGTAAAATGAAGGGGTTGAATTTGATGGCTTCTTCAAAGCATTGATGCTCCCTTCCAGCTCTATACTTATAATCCTTTGGTCAAATCTAAGTCATATTTTCTATCAAAACATTTTTCCATCTTCCCCTATGTTTATCTTTCCATTGAAATCAGTAATTATCAGAATATATATTAACTTGGTCTGAAGATTCTTGTCATGTTACTATTATGATTTAACTTAAATGTATTCTTTTTCTTATTATCCTCAAACTCAGTGCATGAGAATATCAATAAGAATCTCATAAAATGATGTTTCCTGATGCTTTTGTGAAAGATGAATCTTAGTCCCCCAAATCCCCCAAATTTTGCTTTTCCAAGGAATATCTGAGTCATCCTTTCATTTAGCTGCAACTTTCTGTTTTTACTTACTGTGAGAACATTAATATTGAAATTTTCAATTGTTTCATTGATATGTTAATTTGTTCATCATTGAACAAAGATTTATTTAAAATGCCTACAGTTAATGCTAGTCTATAGATTGTTTAAAACTTTATCGTTAGAGTAGCATCAGATACTTTTAACTACTCTATCATTGTCACTTTCAAAGTACAGGAGAATGAGCAGGATTCAAGGACCATTATTTCTATGTCTTCATTTCACAGGTTGTCATAGCTAAATAATTTACCACTTTAGAGATCAGATTGAGGTGACCTTCATTATTCTTTGATTGGTTCTTGAAATTAAGTGTACAGACAAATTCTGTCAGCAGAAGCATATCTGAAGTCTTTCAGGACTTTCAGGAGAACCTTCCTGGTATAACCCCTCAGGACTTAGGACCACCTCTATACCACAATAAGTCATAGGCATGAGACTATAATTATAGTAAAACAGAATCCAAAGGAAGATTTTAAAAACCTGCAGAGATACTGTACACAAAACACTAACATTACTTTCTCTTTTTTTTTTAGGTTTTTGGCAAGGCAAATGGAGTTAAGTGGCTTGCCCAAGGCCACACAGCTAGGTAATTATTAAATGTCTGAGACCAGATTTGAACCCAGGTACTCCTGACTCCAAGGCCGGTGCTTTATCCACTATGGCACCTAGCCACCCCTAGACATTACTTTCTGAAGTGTTCTTCAGTCTCTCCTTCCCTTCCTTCCTAAAAGGTAAATGAAGCATAAAAGCTTCTGAATCATGAGTTTAAACTAACAAAGAAATTCCTTTGGGGCTATTTGGAGTAAATACCAAAATATGTTCAGTAGTGAATAAATTCACATATTAAAAAAACTCTATAATTGTTTGCACAATCACTTCAATGTGTAAGTATGAACTTGAAAAATGAATGAATGAATTAAGAACTTGGAAAAATTATGCCTTTTCCCTAGAGAACAAGGTGCATTTTTCATGACATTTTATAAATAAGATTGAATTCCAAAAGCTACTCTCAAAACTCAGTATTTCCTTTTTCTGAATTCAACTTGAATTCAATCTTCTTATCATTAAGGTAGCTAAGTATATTTCTTAGTCAAGGAAAGTAAATGAGGAGAAAAGACTAAACTCTTTCACATTTCTCAGAGAACAGTTCTTGGTACATGTAACCCCAGAGAGAAGCAAAGAAAAAGGGAATTCAGTAAAATAACATAATTATGATAAATATTTCTATTAATTTAATTATGTTAAGTTTTTTGCTTTCTTAAAAATGTTCTTTGCCAGAGTAAATGAATGTCATGTATCTGATTCCTTATTTGAAAAGTCTGGCTTTTAACGGTACTGGCTTTTAACATATAATTAAAAAAAAACACAAAATGTTAATAAGTTTCTGCACTTGATTTTCCTTATGATATGAATAAATTCATTTCAAAAAATATGCTGCTTAAATCTTTTCTTTCTCTCTTTCCTTCCCTCACCCCCCCCCATATCATTATTAGTTCAGTGGCAAAAAAATCAGTAAATTAAATAATTCTTGGGATACATGATGCCTTACATGTTTTAAATTTAGTATCTATAAATAGTTTAAAGTGATTAAGATTCATTGATAATTACATAATGCAAAAAACCTCAGGTATACTTCTTTCCAAACAAAAACAATGGTCATAATTGTATAAAAAGTATGTGAATATATGTACAAATATAATCTTTTCTTGCCTAAATAATTTGGAGGTGTTATAGTTTGCATACAAAAAACCTTTTACATCCTCCTCAGTACACAGTGGTCACTTTGGCTGCTTGAAAGCTATGCCAGTGCAACACAAAATCTAGAAGGTCTAATACCAAACTCTCATACTCTCTGTTAAGGACTAGTATAGCAAAATTAGGAAATACTCATCATCATATTACTATTCATTGGGTAATGAATGTTTTTTGTTACACTAAGTGTTAAAAATATCCATAATGACATATAGAGGTTGTAAACTACACAAGAAAAGTAAATACAAATATCAAAGATATCATAGGTCATTGAAATCTACATTGAAATATTTCAACTAGAGCTACTTAAAATTGTCTATATGGACAAATAAAAAAATGAGGATCATGAAGAGGGGAAAATGAATAAATAGTCCAGAATGGACCATAATAAAATGAATATATTTTATGCAATTAAAGCAAGTGAATCATAAAAAAACTCAAAGAGAAAAGTGCAAGACCATAAATTCTGTAGATTTTCCAGAGTTGAAAGAATAGCAAAATATTCCAGAATGGTTTAAAAGAAGATTATGTTTGAAAAAATACTATTAAGTATGGATCAGAAGTGTGAGCTCAAAGAAGAAATAGGGGCGGCTAGGTGGCACAGTGGATAGAGTTCAGATCCGACCTCAGACACTTAATAATTACCTAGCTGTGTGGCCTTGGGCAAGCCACTTAACCCCATTTGCCTTGCAAAAAATCTAAAAAAAAAAAAAACGAAAGTAAAAGAAGAAATAAATCATAAACAGGGAAAATAACTTAAACCACAAATAGCACATTTCTTCAAAAGTGAAGAAACTCTGAAAAAAAGAGAAACTCAAAAATACAGAAAAGGATTAAAATTCATCAGAAATAAAGCAATAAACAACCTTGATAGAACCTATATGAATACTATATCGTCTAAAAGGACTACCCTTGTGGACAGTCTATATAAAAATAATTTAAGAACCATAAGTTTCCAACACCCCCACCCCACAAAATAAAACAACAAAAAACCATAATTAGAAAGTTTGAATATCAAACTATAAGAAATAATGAGAGAAAATTGTTCAGAAGTTTTGAAAAAGAATATGAAGTATTTATTGACTGATAGACTACATAAATCATTAGTAGAGAATAATATTGAAACTCCAATGTACATACTGATTAAATTTTGGGAATATTCAAGGAAAAAGTCTTTAGCCATAAACAGTCAATTTGAATAATCCAATTCCCATCTCCCTGAAATCACAGAATAGAATATTACAGAAAATCAATGAAACTGAGGTGTAACCCATAATAACTTAAGTAAACCTGAGTCAAATCCTCAATGAAATATATTAACTTTCAATAAAATGTATGGGCATGCTTGGGTCATTTTTCCAAAACACCTTAGATAAGCAAAAACCATAACAAAACACTCTGAATACGAGAATCATAAGAAAAGTAAACTACAAATACCAAGAAAATGATAAGCAATATAATTATTTCATGTTTCAAGAATAAAGGAAGGCTATTGTTTAAAAGTAAAAGTAGGAACAAAGTGATCACCTAAAAGAGGAAGGAAGAAAAATCACTCAAAATGAATTGGAGAAAAATGCAAACCTAATAAGTAATATTGAATTAAACTCATCAATCAAATCAAAGAAAATAGCAGATTAAGAAAATAACCCTGCAAATTTTGCTGCATATAAGAAACATATCTAAGAATAGATACACACAAAATGAAAATGAAAGGCTACAATAAAATTTACTATGTGTCATGTGAACCAGGAAAAATGTAGGAGTTGAAATCATTCTATACAATAGCAAAAAAAAAATATTGATTGTACAATTTTTTTAAAATTAGAAAACTGGCAAATTAACAAAGTCAAAAAAAGAAATAACAAAAACCTTGAATATTAAATATTTGAAAATTTGAAATAAAATTAAAAAATGACAAAATATTTGAAAAGATTGACAAACATTCTGAACATAGTTATCTTTACCAAAGAGATAAAGAATTCAAATTACTAAATTAAAAGTAAAAGTTTAAGGTATTTAAAATAAATAATTAGCTTTAAAATTACTCCCAAGTTTAAGAAATCAAGTAATGAATCAGTGGATTAGGATAGGTTCAAAAGAAAGAGTAGCAAATGAATACAGTAATCTACTTTTTGGCAAACCCATAGATATTAGGGATAAGAACTCACTTTTTGAGAAAAATTATTGAGGAAACTGGAAAATAGTATGGCAAAAGCTAGGCATAGATCCCATCTCATATCCTTGTCCAAGGTCAAAATGTGTACAGAATTTAGACATAAAATGCCCCCCCACATAGATCAATTAACAGATCAAGAAATAAGGGGAGAAATTTATTTCCAAGCAATATATATATATATATGTATATATATATATATATATATATGTATGTAGCAAAATGGATGATTTTGACTACATTAAATTAAAGTTTTTACACTAATAAAATCAATACTTCTAAAATTAGAAGGAAAACAGAAAGCTGGGAAATACTTTCCCCAAGAGTTCTGAAAATGGTCGCATTTCTAAAATATAAAAACAATTGCATCAAATTTATAAGGTTATAAGTTATTCCTTAACTGATAACTATTCAAAGAATATGAACAGTTATCAAATGATGAAATTAAAGATATTATATATATTATATGAAAAAATGCTACAAATCATTAAAACAACCATGAGGTATCCCCTTCCTCACATGTATCAGATTGGCTAGGATGACAAAAAGGGAAAATGATCACTATGGGAGAGGTTGTGGGAGGATTGGGGCATTAATGCATTGTTGGTGAAGTTGTAAACTGATCCAGTAATTCTGGAGAGCAGTATGGAACTTTTCCCAAACAGCAATGAAACTGATCATATCCTTTGACCCAGCAATTCTAATACTAGGCCTATACACAGAAGAAATTATAAAATAGGAAAAATCCCATATGTTCCAAAATATTTATAGTAGCTCTTTTTGTAGTGGCAAAGGATTGGAAATTGAGGGGCTGCCCATCAATTGGGGAATGACTAAACAAGTTATGTAAATCAATGGTATGGAATGCTATTGTTCTATGAGAAACTATTAAGTGCTTGAACTCCAGAGAAGCATGGAATGAATCACAGGAACTGATGCTGAGTGAACAAGAAAACATTGTACTCATTAACAACAACATTGTGAGTTGATCAACCTTGATGCAGCTCCTCTCAGTAGTTCAGAGAGCTAACCCTAGGAGACTGGCTATGAATATTGCCAGCCCCATCCAAAGGAACAAAAACCAAAACAAACCAAACCAAAACACCTTTCAGAATCTGAATGAACACTACATTCACTTTTTAAAAAAATTTCTCTTAGGTATTTCTTTCCTATCTCATGGTTTTCTTTCTTTTCCCTTAACCCTAATTTCTCATCCTGAAAATGACTTCTCTATAAATATGTTAAACACAAATGTGTATGTACAATATTCACCTGACTCTTTGTGCTGAGGGTAGGATAGTGGAAAGGGAGGTTGGAAGAAAATTATATAACTTAAAATATGCATATGTATATGCATGTGAATGGACGTTGAAAAACTTTCATAACAAGTTGGAAAAATAAAATAAATTATCAATTAAAAAAGTAATAAAACACCCCCTAGAATTTTTAATATAACCTCAGTACAAAAAAAAATGAACTTCACACTGTGTATGGATGTAGGGTGGGGAGGAGGGAGTTAACAAAAGGATTCATCAGTGAATTCTATCAATTATTTAAATATACCAATCTATTAACAAGCATGGATTAATGCAATTAATCACAATGCAATTTATCACCAGTTATAAATGTTGGTGATGCAAAGATAAAAATGAAGCAGTTCCTGTTTTTAAGGACCTTACTTTTAATGACAAAGACAACATGAAGATATATAAAACTGACATGTAAGGTAACATTGGAGAGGAAGGTACTACCTGTTTGTGGGGATTGGATAGGATGGGGTAGACAAGCCATCCCTTAATAGACAGTGAGGATTTGAGCTGAGTCTTAAAGGGAAACAAAGATTCCAGAAGGCTGGAGGAAAGGAGGGAGAGTACTACAGGGTTAGGGAATGAATATTGCAGAGGTATAGGAAATTGAGTTGGAGTACTGTGTTTGAGGAATAAGAAGGAAAACCATTTTCCTGAACCACAAATTGAATCGAGGGAAATAATTTTAATAGACAAATTTTAAAGACATTATAATACATGAAAAAGAATAAATAATGTATAATATGGCTGGAAAGGTCAGGATATGGAAATATTTGTATGCCAAATAGAGGAGTTTACATTCAAAATTATTGTGATAAGGAGTCTCTGGGTTTATTGAGTGACAATATATGCTTCAAAAATAATTTTAAATAAGTGAGAAAGAAAATGTGCTATAAAAGTCCTTTTATGAGCCAAACATGGTCTTAATACCTAAGTCAGGGAGGGATAAAGCAGATAAAGTGAAAATGGTCTCTATTCTTTTCTATTTAATATTAATGGAAAAATTTTATTGAAAATCCTGTCAAAAACATTAAGAGAATATAATTTTAAAAGTCACTATGATCAAACTGAATTTATATCAGAAATGAAATGATGGTTCAACATTAGAAAACAATTAACATAATAATATTAAAGTAAAAAGAGTTTGTATCATATAATTATGTGGGCATAAAACACCTTTGAGAAAATGAAATAGTCATTTTGCTAATCTAAAAAACATAACCTTAAAAGAAACTTTTTAAATATGAAAAATTATGAATCTAAATCAAACTGTAGCATTATTTTAATGGAGAGATATTAGATGGTTTTCCCAATAAAGAGCAAAACTTTACCTATGATTTGACATAGTTCTAGATTTTAAATACTATTGATAAAAATGATCAACAAAAGAAAATTTGTTGTACTTTAAAAATTGGAAAATAAAAAAACCTATATTGAAAATATGATATTTTACATATGAGCCACTAAATAGTAAGCCAAGGTACTATGAATTAACCACTTTAATTAAAATGGTAATATACAAAATAAATTCATAAAAAACCCCAGCACTTCTGACCAAAACCAAGAAGAAATGACAAATCTTATCCAAAATAACTACAAAAGTGTATGGGAATCAGCCTACCAAGACAAACATAAGATTAACATAAGTACAATTATAAAATTTTACAGAAATAAAATGGCTTAAATAATTGAAGTTATATTCACTATTCAAGATTTAGCTATGCCAGCAAAATAATAAGACCTAAACTCATTTACTAGTAGTTGAACTAATTAACATTTGGTTTTAAAAAAAATCAGAATCCCAATGTGCCATAATTTTGAGAAAATAAAATTATGGGGGAGGGGAGAAAGAGGGAAGGACTATCTATCTATCTATCTATCTATCTATCTATCTATCTATCTATCTATATTTTAAAATGCTGGCAAAAATAGACAGGACCTTTAAAAAAATGCTTGCAGGGCAGCCAAGTGGTGCAGTGGATAAAGCACTGGACCTGGAGTCAGGAAGGACCTGGGGTCAGGTCCAGCTTCAGATGCTTAATAATTGTCTGTGTGACCTTGGGCAAGTCACTTGGTCCCATTGCCTTGCAGAAAGAAAAGAAAGAAAGAAAGAAAGAAAGAAAGAAAGAAAGAAAGAAAGAAAGAAAGAAAGAAAGAAAGAAAGAGAGAGAGAAAATTGCTTTAGACTAGCAACTTTCACCATGTACCACAATAAACATCAATTAGATACTTGAATTAAATATAAAAGGTTGCATCATTTAAAAATGGGAAAACAAAAGGAGGCACTTTTCACAACTATGATTAAGGAGAGAATTTTTATGCCCTACAAAAAGATTCAAAGTGATCATAAAGGAGATTAAAAAAATATGACAACATAAAATTAAAAGGCTTTTTCATGAACAAAAAAAGAGAAAATGTCAAGTGGGAAAAAATTCTTGCACTGAGTATGTATATATATATATATATGCATATATATAATATATGTTGATATTTTTGATTTAAAGTACCAACATGTATACATATACACATGCATGTTCATGTGTATATATGTAGTACATAGGTATGCATGTATATATATTCATATATATATATATATGTATGAATGGCCAAGAATCATTTCCTATTAGATTAACAAACAAGTGAATTTTAAAAAGAATACCAAATCATCCAAAAGCATATAATTTTTCTCAATTCTTAAAATAATTCTGATGTTTTACCTAACATCTAGCAAATTAGCAAAAATGATCAAAACTGTAAATAGCTAATATTGGAAGATCTATGAGAAGGCTTCAATTATATCATGTCAAGGGATTTTTTAAAATGATACAATTATTGGATAAGAGAATTTGGTCACTAAACCAAAGATAGAATGCTAAGCTTCATAAATCCAAAATATTCCAAAGGGCATTTTCAGAGAGAGAGAGAGAGAGAGAGAGAGAGAGAGAGAGAGAGAGAGAGAGAGAGAGAGAGACTGGCTAAATACTTTGCAATAGGCAGATTGGGCTAAGAAGATAAAAGGGAAAACAATGTGGGAGGATTGGGATATTAATGCATTGTTGGTGGAGTTATGAACTGATCTAACCATTCTGAAAAGCAATAGGAAACTAAGTCTCAAGAGCAATAAAATCGATCATACCCTTTGACCCAGCAGTACCAATACTAAGCCTATATCCAGAAGAAATTATAAAAAATGTGAAAAGTTTCATATGTTCCAAAATATAGCAGTTCTTTTTATAGTGGGAAAGAACTGGAAATTGAGGGGTTGTCCATCATTTGGGAAATGACTGAACAAGATATGGTATATAAATGCTATGGAATATTATTATTTTATAAGAAATCATGAATGGTCAGACTCTAGAAAAGTATGGAATGAATTTCAGGACGTTGAGAGAAGGGAGCAGAAACCAAGAGAACATTGTACATATTAACAACAACATTGTGAGTTGATCAACCTTGATAGATGCAGTTCTTCCCAGCAGTACAAAGAAGGAGACCTGCTATGGACAATGTTATCCCCATCCAGAGGAAGAAAAACAATACAAAACAAAACAAAAAACTCTTCAGAAACCAAATGAACACTACATTCACTTTCTAAAAATTTTTCTTATGTTATTTCTTTCCTATTTCTTTTTTTTCCCTTTAATCCTAATTCTTCATATTGAAAATGACTAATTTGTAAATATGTTAAACACATTACTATACTGTTCACTGCTGAGGGTGAGGTGGGGTGGGAAGGGAAGGCAAAAGGAAATTATATAACTTAAAAATCTGAATATGCATGTGAATGAATGTCAAAAAATTTTCATAACATGTAATTTGAAAAATGAAATATTGGTTGAAAAAAATGTGAAAGGATCACAGTTTATCATGATCTCCCCCCCAGACCTCACAAAACTTGTGTTGGACTAGTGAAATCAGCCCACAAAAATCTTTTTCTTTCTCTCTCTCTCTCTCTCTCTCTCTCTCTCTCTCTCTCTCTCTCTCTCTCTTTCTCTCTCTCTCTCTCTCTCATTCTCTCTTGCTTTCTTTTTTTTGCTGAAAGATGATAAATCTTGGCTTGAGGGTTAAGCCTCAAATTGCAACCCCCTTTCAGGAAGCTTTCTGGTAGTAGCCTCTGGCCATGACCAGTCACTGACATGGCTTCCTGACATAAAAAGTCTCCCTCATTGAGATTCAAGGAGTTTTGAACTTGGCAACTGTCCCAATATAGAATGAGTCATTATTATACCCTGTTCTGATGGCCAAATGTATTTTCCATATCGAGACAAGGGGAAAGAGATGGAGTATACATCCAAGTTTAAGGTCAAGTCTATTAAAATTAAGGGTTTAAATATTCTTCTAAATCTACTTTCTATGCTATAACTAAATAAATTTTTTAACCGTTGAATGACCTAAGAATGCCTCATTTAATCAAAACTATATTAACCAATGCGCTTCTACCCTAATAAAGAGATAGTATAAATGGCATGTAATTGGGCAAAAAATGTGAAAAAACAGCTATGCTGGATGAAGTATTAAGAGGGGGAAAAATCATAATAAAAGTAAAACACAAGTTTGAGATATCTAAAAAGGAGGAAAAGATATGGTTGCAAAAGTGTCAGACTTTTATTAATTCCCCCCAAAGATGACTGATAAAACAAACTATTAACCTAAATGCCTACTGTTCTATCTATATAAAATCTTTATGAGGATCATCCATACAATATTTCAGCACATCTTTGATCAAATATTGGTTAGAAATAAACAGGGTTTCCTCAAATGATGGTCAGTTACAAACCACATCTTTTCCAATGACTGGCTGAAGGAGATATTGAATATAAGATTACACTGTGCTTATTGTTTGTTGATTACAAAAGGGTATTAGACTTAACAGAACAAAATATTACCTTACAGTAATAGTGATATATGTGTGCATATATACATATTAGTGGATATATATGAGACACATATGTATACATAGGAATATATAGGCTTGCCTATTTGCCCCTGGGATAGAGGAGATTCAGCAGAGACCAACACAAGGAGAGACTTCCAGTGGATGGCAAGATTCTGAAGTTGTTTCTGTTGGCAGAGGACACTGTACTGATTTCATCAAGCCCCATGGCACTCCTAGAAGAGATGTGTAATCACTCAAAGGAGTTCAGCTTTTCCATTCACATAGGAATGACCAAAAGGTTCCTGAAGAACATCTATTGTCCAGATTTCATTAGGCATTATGATACCCCTTTAGATTTTATCTAATAGTATGTAGGTATATATGAAAGATAGTACAGACAAACAATGAGGTTGGCCCAGATTTGAAAAGGAGAAAAGGGGCTGGTTGTTTTCCTGAAATTATAAATTTACTGATCTCAAACTGTCCATAATGTCAACTTGCTGTTGTTGTTCAGATGTTTCAGTCATGTCTGACTTTTCATGACCCTATTAGCAAAGATACTGTAGTGTTTGTCATTTTCTTCTCTAATTCATTTTATAGATGAGGAAACTGAGGAAAACAGGATTAAATGAATTGCCCAGGGTCACAAAGCTAGTGAGTATCTAAGACCAGATTTCAACTCAGGAACTTGAGTCTTCCTGAATCCAGACTAGACACTCTTTCTGCCCATCTTTTCAATATCAACATTTTACTGTGTTACAGTACGTCACTGAAAAGTAAAATATCACTGATTCCTAAGAACTAAGAATGACCATATCAAAGAGTTGCATAGTAAGTATGAACCAAATGTAACATATAACTTAGAAACCCTAAAAGAATTGAAATAAAGCATGTCACCCAAGTACTGTATGACAGAGAAAATAAGTTGATCTTGTGCTAAAAGTGAAGGGTGGTCAGAGTTCTCCACTGGTACCTTGATATAAATAAATATTTAAATCATATGATGAGGAAGTATTCCAGAATCTTGGATAGAACTTGAGCCAAAACTTTGGGAGGATACAGATAAAAGTTGGAAAGGGTAGATACAGATAGACTATAAATATATATCTTTGCTGGGAACTTCCAATTTGATGAAATCACACATCTGATAGATTATTCATTTTTTTACTTAAGAGATGGCACTAATTAGAGTAAGGTGTCATCCTAGAAAAATGGCCTACTAGAAATCCATAAATATTAAAGGGAAACTAGGAAATTAATTGAAAGACAATGTGAAAACAAAGCTGGGGCAATTATTTTCAAAGCATGGGACAATGATCCATTGACAATGATCTATTACACTGAATCTGTTTTCATCAACTGACATATATATATATTTAATGATATCATGTGAGTGATGCTATTTAAGTTACACCTAGAGTTATGCTTCTATCCTTAATCCTGCTGCCTGTCTCACCAAAATTACTTATTATGTGCTTCATTCAACCAGATAGTTTATGAACCAAAAAATAGTTTTCAAAAGACAAAGAACATTTATTTCTAAATTTGTTTTGAAATGGCTAAAAAGTTAGCATTCTGCAGTAAATCACGTGCTCAAATTCCATTTGGTATAAAAAACAACTAAATAAATGTGGACTACAATTTCACATTTTTATTTTATGCAATGCTTTCAACACTGCATACATTACTAAAAGCACAAAAATAGATACAGTACTATCAAATTGTAAAGAATACCAAATTGATATCATTATACTGTATAATGTCTTCCAAATATCAGAGACTTTAAAAAACTGTCTTGCATAATCTTTATGAATAAAGCAATGCAAGAAGTATTTTAATATGTTTTCAAAAACTATTCTTGTTCTAAATTAGGTCCTATTCTTTGGAGGTTAACATCAAATGAGATGGTCATACCTTGGATCATCCTACAATGTTTAATCGAGTTTCTATGGATCTGACTGGACCTGACAATTACATTCTTTCTCATGTTAAGGAAACTAAGATGATTATCAATTTCTTTTCTCCATTCCCCATCATATGACAGAAATTTCATCCGAACTTTGCATTTAAAAGATGCATAGCTTTCATTCTCTCCTCATGCACTACAGATGGAGCTTATTTACTCTCAAAATATATGGAAGTCTGACATCAGTGAGCATAAGGCAAATCAAGGTTATAGCTAACCAGGCACAGCTGTGATGGGGGCACATTACTGAGTTTCCTCACTGAAACTGTCTGTGAGGCCTAGTCTATCCCTTAACTCAAAGAAAAAGGATAAATGAAAGCCCTCAGCTTCAGCCCTTTCCTTCTTTTAGTACAAGAAGCAACACAACCAGAAAGCAATTTTGAGAAGGAATAGCAGTGGAGCTGCTTTTTACCACTTAGGGGAAGTGGGTCATTAAGGTGGGGAACTTGTACAGTGGAAGTTGGGGGCTGGGGAAAGAGCGAATTGGTTTGCAGCTGTATTTATTCTACTGATTGCTGGGAAGGAATTATGGCCAGAAAAAAAACAAGGACAGGGAGACAGACAAGGAAAGAAAAGCTCATTTGAAAGCACCTTTAGCAGTAAGAGAAAGTTGGATGAAACAGAGAGAAAGCTTCCCCTACAGTCTACTGCCCTTTTCCTCATATACCTACCCTTCTTTTTGCCCTTTCTCTATTCCTTATCTTCTTTTCATTCCTACCTTTTTTGTTCTCTTTCTCGTTTAGTGTGGGATTCTAGTTAATCTATTCATTTAATGCTCTTTTTATAGCTTAAATTTACTACCATTTCAGAAATATGTAATCTTCTAAGCTACCCTTCCTTAGCTAAAATCGAAACATCTCTAAAGAAGAATGAATAAACTTGAGTATGGAAACTTCTCAGAAGTAACTATCTTTAGTAGTTTTCACTCACATATACACACACAAACCCATATAAATAGATAAAACGCAAGCAGGGATCCTATTCAAGATGGTACCAAATGCTTAGCCTTTGCTAACGAAGTACAAACACTGTAGTTTCAATTGTAGATGAACTTAAAAGCAGGCATGAATCCCTCCAAAGGTGATATGGGTGTTCTAATTGTAGTGAGATTTTGTAGTTCTTAATATGAAAAAAGTACGCATAATTCTCATTGTAGATTGAATTTTTTTTTATCCCACTATTTTTAGAGTTATGTGCAAATGATCAAAATGGTCACTTGAGGTCACTGAGAATGAATGTCTTCATAGATGAAGAGACACTTTATTATTTGGAGGAACAATCCTTTCTGAAAGAAATCTGACTATTCAAAATAATCTAATAATGAAACTTCTTCCTATTAATTTTCAGAATTCACAGGTAAGCCCCTGCCTAAGTGGAAATTAACCAATGACCTTGAAAGTAAATAATGTCTTTCCTTCTCAATTACATATACATTTTCTCTTTGCTTCTCATCTCTTCTATTCATTGATTTAATAATTATCAAATTGCCGGCTAGGTAGAGAGTACTCTAGTAAGGGAGATTTAAAGTTTAGATAGGACCAGGTTCCTGCCCTCCAAGGGCTTACTACTTAGCAGTAGCTTAAGATAACTGAGCAGATAATTGTAATACAAAATACTGCCTAAGTACATCAAATAAGTAGGAAACAAAGTTCTATGGGAAGTCTAAGGGTATAGGTCAGTAAAGGAACTTCATGAAGGAGGGAGTATTTGATTTGAAGTGACTGGCATATGGTAATACTTGCTGACTGCCCTGTTGATTAAAGAACAGGTAGAATTCTATAGGCAAAAACTAAAATGTAGGGGACAATGGAAGCAAAGTTGTGCAGATAGGAAAGTACGCAGAAAATATGAGAGGAAGGGTCAAGGAATAAATTAATTTAATCAGGGTATGGGATATGTAAAGGTAAATAATATAAGACTAGAATTAAAGCAAAGTAATGATTAAGAAGTGGGGAATCTTGAATTTCAAGCAAACAACATTAAACTTTAAGGGCTAGGTTTTGAGGAATCACTGAAAATCTTTGATTGGAGAATGGCATGATTAGTTCTATGTCTTAGAAATATGATTCTGAGCCACTATGTGAAGAATGGATTGAATTCAGATAAAATAGAGACATAAAAATCCAGTCAAGATTGCAAAAGTGCAGGTCAGATTAGGATAGTTTCATTCTACCTATATAGGAAAATCAACCATAAAGTGAACCAAATATATTCTGTTATTTGGCAGTTGTTGATCCTAGGGAATGATCTGCCCCATGACCTAGGATCTATGACATCTACAGAGGTTAACTGGGACTGCCACATTGATAATTTAGTAATAGCTGATAGAATGTGAAGGCCCAATATCACTTTCATTCAGAATTAAAGTAATGTGGCAGTTAGATAATCAGATGTCATCATTACATTGGAGCACTTAGCAGAACCCCAGTAAAGTTAAAAGGGTATGCACTATGGGTAGGAGAGTATAGAAGACAAGGGAGATCTAATTTATGGAACTTATTCTAGATGAAAAAGATCTATTCAAAACCACTGTAGCAAATACCTCTACAAAGTTTTCATTATTTTTTCACTATCCAAGACAAAAAGATCAGTCTAATTTTAATCTATTCAAAGCTGTGGTCCCTAGAATCTAGGTGAATTCTAGCAAATCTAGACATCCCTCTGAATTTCCCTGACTTTGCATCAAATCAGATCCCAGGATGTTTTTCTCTTCCAGTTAATGATTGAAGATTGAGACAGAATATAAAAGGATGCTTCTAGATTGGAGTGGGTTTTGCCTAATCCCACAGATTGGGTTGACTTGAACTGAAGGTATTATAATGTTCATTAGGATATTCATCTAATCATAATCAGTTCTAGAAGGATAATATAAGGATAAAGTAGTTCATGATAGGTCTCTCCTTTTAAGGAGCTCACATTACAGTTGCAAATACAAGCCACAAGGATGAAAGAGTCAACTTATCATTCTTTAAATATCACTAATTCACTCAACACTAGCTAAATACAATTCACTATAATTCTTGCCTGTTTTTTAGACATAAAGTTAATGGTATATGCAGAGTTGGCATAAAGTCTTATGCCTATCTGAACAATCTTTTGAAAACTGTTTTGAAGGTCTTTTTTAAAAAAATGTGCTAAAGACCTTCTAATTTATTTATCTGGCTTTCCAAAATAGTATAAAATACCCTTAAAACTATCAAGGAAAGTGTCATTTAGAGTGATTTAATATGACTTTGTTTCATGGCAACTTTTATTTGGCCTAAGAAATACCATTGCAATTGTAGGTGAGGCTAGTCAAAAAGTTTAGGTTTGAGTCCTGGCTGATACTTTGCTAGTTGCATTGAATATAGCAGCAAACCATTTCATCCTTTCCTGGACCTACATTTTCTCAATGATTATAAAAGTGGGAATAACATTTTTAAAAAATCTACCCCTCAATGTTACTGTGAATATAAAGAGTAAAATGCCTTATCAAATTGAAGCTACTGGTATCTAATGTATTAGATATAGAAGAATGGAAATAGAGAAAATGCTGGGTCTATCCTTACTTTTTAGAAAGGTTTGAACTGAGAAAAATTACCCTCACTAAAAAATGTATTGAGTACCTAACCACAATTCAGAGGCAGCTCTAGAGTCAATGAAACAGAAAATGCAGTCAAGATGGCAGAGGATGAGGATGATATATATATATATATATATATATATATATATATATATATATATATAGTCCAGCTCCCCCACAACTGCTTCAGTAACAATCTAGGAAGGAAATTATAATCAGTCAGTCATCTTTCCAACCCAAGATAAAAAAAATCAATTTATAGGTAAAAATTCAAAGTAGAAATTATGGAACAGGATAGGTCAGATCATGGACTTGTTATATAGAATTCCAAACTAGACAAAGTGGAAATACCCAGAACTGACTGAATGCCCAAGACATAAGCCTAGAAAAAGAAAATAATTTCAAGATACTAACAAGCAAAGTCTCAAAGAGAAATACAACTTGTCCACAAGATCAATTAGAATTCCTTGAAGAAATAAGTCAAGATTTTAAAATGAGTTTTAAAATGGTATTATAAATGACATGGACTAATAGATAAAAGAATAGAAAAAGAAATGAACACTGTAGAATAATGACTTAGAAAGCAAGTTAACATCTTAGCATAAGTAACACAAAAGTATTTACCAAAGTAAGAAACTCCCTAAAAATCAGAAAGGAAGGAATTAAAATTGATGACTCATTGAGAAGTATCAAAATAAAATGAAAAGTTTTTTTAAATGTAAGTTACTATTTATTTAAAACTAACCTGAAAAAGTTTGAGGAGAAATCATTCAAGAATCATTGTACTATCTGAAAGTCATGATCAGAAAAAGAACAGTGTCATATTTAGAACTCATGAAAGAAAACTGACCTCTTTTAGATCCAGAATCCACCAATATCTCCTGAAACTAAAAATGAAAACTCCCAGGAACATCAAACTCAACATCTAAAGTTTCTAGGTAAGTTTAAAAAAACTGCAATGAATCAGAAAGAAAGATTTAAGAGCACCAAAGAACTTTAAGGATATCACAGAAGTTTTAGAAGCAACAACAACAAAGAATTGAAGAACATGGAATACGATATTTAAAGGACAACAAAGAATTGAGGAAAGAATAATAACTTACTAAGAAACATTGACTATGATCCTATTGGGATTTAGGAAATGGGCCTTTAATGAAAACAGCAGACTTCCAAGTATTTTTGATGAAAAGATTATAGATGAGTCAAAATAAGGAGGGGAAGGGAATAATTATACAATCATCCCCTAAGATCTATGATGTCAGGAGGGAATCACAGAAGTAGTCCAATAATGTAGTCCAATCACCTATGAGCAATTTTTTTTGTTTTGATGACCTTAAAAGAAAAAAAAAAGAATCAAGTAATAAGATTGAATAAAATATGAAAGCAAGATAAAATTTAAAAGGAATAATTGCAAATCTGCCTTCTGGCTTTAAAAAAAAAGAATTGAATGTTTACTTGTAAAAACTCCATTTTTTTATCTCTAAGGAGATATGTAAGAAGTCCTGATGAAAAGAATGTGATCTGTCATTAAAAACTTAAGTTTGGGGCAGCTAGGTGGCGCTGTGGATAGAGCACTGGCCCTGGAGCCAGGAGTACCTGAGTTCAAATGTGACCTTAGACACTTAATGATTACCTAGCTGTGTGGCCTTGGGCAAGCCACTTAACCCCATTGCCTTGCAAAAACAAAACAAAGGAAAAAAACACCTTAATATAAAGTTTCAGTTAAAGAATGGATCCAAGATGATGGGGTATCTATGAGAAGAAAGGCAGATCATCAGAGGTGCTACTCAGTAAAAGGCTGGAACCCTACAATTCACTTGAACAGTATTAAAAAGTTAGTTTCTATGTCAAATATTTGAATTCATTGAGAGATCAAATAAAAGCTTAGCAAAATGTTGGCTTTTAATTATATAGAATAATAGTTAAGCTATATCAAAAGCAGCATTAACAGTATCATATTATCATAGACTTATTAGAACAAGAAGAAATCTTAGATTATCTAGTCCCAACCCCTCATTTTATAGATAACAGGTAACAATTTACATAACATGAAAACCGATTTGAACAAGGCTAAAGAGGTAAAAATTAGAGCAAGACAACTTTTTAGGCTTTCCTAACTAGAAAAGGCCATCTTAGATTCCTTTCTCTTAAGAGGGGTAATTAAATAAACATATGTGGTATTGCATAAAGAGTAAATATGTGTGTATACACACACACACACACACACACACACACACACACACACATATTTACTGCTGTATCAATCAACTTCTCAATTTATTTTCAAGGAAAAATCATGAATATGAGACTAAATAGCTGGGAGGCCATGGTAGACAGGTACATTTGAAAGCACAACTTAGCAGTCAGAAGATCTCAATCTAAATCATCATTCTTTCTTCACCTATCTGATACCTGTGTAAATTATTTCCTCTTTTTTAGGCTTCAACTATAAAATGGGCATTAAGCTATATGAAATCTTGTAGATATCTTTCAGGTCAAAAATTCTATATTCTTATCTCCATGATGTTATGAGATGATACACATAAAAGACACTAGGCAAACATAAGGACTGGCTATGATAATGATTCAGGAACATTCTTCCAGAAGACTTGGCAACGAGAACTACTAGCAAGAATGACAAAGTACTAAAAATCTTGTTTTTAGAAAGTAGTAGGAAAAAGGTGAATTTTGTATTTCTGCTCAAGACAAAGGAATTAATAATATTCAAAGAACAGAATAGTCTTCCTAGAAAAGGAAAAGAGGTTAAAACACTGACTCCCCACTCTCCAGGTTATGGGGAGGGGGGGAATAAAGTATTCTGTTAAAAAAATAAAGGACCAATGTTAAAGACACCGAAGAAGAACTTGTATCAGATATTGTCAGGAAGAAAGATTGAAGAAAGACCATTAAGCTTTGGGAAATAAAAGGCTAGATAACCTCCTCCAAAAGGAAATAGCAGGACCTCTAAAGAGAAAGTAGTTGCTTTATTCTCTATGGAATTATGATGTGACAGGCAATATCAAACAAAAGATCATCTGATAAGCATTAAGAGGAAGAAGAGATACACAGTTGTGTTTGGTTATTTCCTGTTCAGTAGTACTGAAACAATTTATACTGAAACAATCTCATAATATCATGGAGATAAGAATTACCTAATAAGAATTAGGTAAAACCCAACAAGGAAAGCTAGTCAACAACAACAAAATAATATAAGGTATATTAGGGGAAAGAGGAAGATCAAAGAAAAGAATGGGACTGTTGCTCAGAATCTCTCAATTACAATCTTACAATTATAATACAATTACAATACAAATTAAATCTGTAAATCTCTAATAGTAATAGAAAGAGGTTTGTGGTCCTATGAAGAAAGACAGAAAATGTATGCAGGATGAGACATAGAATCATCCAAAACTTGTCAAACTCCTACTCACTTCTGGTGCAAGATGAGCACAAATGACATCCCTAAAAAGAACCTAGAAAATACTGCTAAGGATAATCAAGTCTTGGGGCACAAGTAATGTTTTCACTACTGCTATGAATCAAAAGCAAAGGATTAGAATAGGAAGACAGGGAATGGAAAGTGAAAAGCTAGTTTTGATGCTGGTGACAAAAATTATTTGGAATTTGGAATGCTAAAAATGTATAAAGATGAATGATTCTTGGCCAGGTATACGGAGTGTACTTATTAAGGGCTGGTCAAGAAATGCATTTGCCTTAAGTCCTGTCAATGTAAAAAAATGAGCATTAAGCTGAAAGGAAAGAAGAAAAAACAAGTCTAAGGGATATTGACCAAGTTAGATACTAAGAAGAGTAGTTACAATGTTAAGAATAATAGCAAAAGATCCTTGGAAAATTCATAGGGTATAAAATTTAATAAAAAGGAATAGAACCCATGGCCTCAGATACCTATAAACATAAGTAATTTATAGACTCTAACTCAAGAAGACAAATTTAAATTTAAATATTTTGTAGGAAAGTAACTGGAAGAAGGTCCTGGAAGCGTAATATATTCCAAAGGAACAGAATATTGATGCATATTGTTATATTAAAAAGGGAAAAAATCAAGAAATTGGGGTATAGAGGATACAGCATTTTAAAAAGTATCGGGTTAAGATCAACAGAGGAAGAAGAGGTGATATGATCACTGCAGTGAACTAAAGATTTTATCTATTTCCTCCTCTCCATAGGGAGTTCTACAATAGATCACAAATCCGGCACAAAAGGCATGATATAGCAGTGATGAAAGAACTTCAATTAGCTGTACATCTGTTGACCTACTCTATGCCAAAAACAGTGTAAACTAATGGTTATTTGGCTCACCTTAATGATAATTTCATCCTTTGAAAGTTGGAGAAACAATGAAGGGAATAGCTTTTCTGGATATGAATCTTAGCAGTTAAGAAGAGACTGGCTGATATGGGGTTACGGTTAATGTTAGAGACATTGCATGTGACCATTATATTTAAGAATTTGTGATGGAACAATATTAGCCATAGTCTGGACAACATCCTAGATTTTTAAAAATAGTTAAAGGATTGGTAGGATAAATTTTCTTATCTGTAAAATGAAAGGGAACCTAGAAGAACTCTAAGTTCTATTTGAACATTAAATCACTAATCCTATACTCCCTTGGACTAAATATAACAAAGGAATTCATTATGAGAGGAAGAAGAAACCAAAAAGACTTATGTGACTGCAAAAGAATAACATAGAACAACTTAGATCTTTAAGGCATATTAAGAAGATGGAAGCAAGGGGCCAGTAAAAGGGTATGAATTAAAAAGTGAGACAGAGTTCTGTACTCAATAGTTCCAGAAGAATTAGGTAAGGCCAATAAGGAAAGCTAGTCAGCAACAACAAAAAAATATATAAGTTATATTAGGGGAAAGAGGAAGATCAAAGAAAAAAAATGGGATTGCTACTCAGAATGTCTCATACAATAATGAGAGAGAGAGAGAGAGAGAGAGAGAGAGAGAGAGAGAGAGAGAGAGAGAGAATGTGAATGTATAGGGAGAGGTGACATAACTGGACTTCCATTTTAGGAAAACCATTTTAGTCACTGAATGGAAGAAAAATTGGATTGGGAAAGCCTTAAAGCAGACAAACTCACCAGCAGGCTATTGCAATAATCAAAGCGTGATACGATGAATGCCTTTACTAGAGTGGTGGTAGTGTCAGAGAAAAGGGAGCATATTAGGGCCAGATGAACTGCATTCTAAGGTACAGGGTAAAAATACACATGTGAGTCATGTCAAAGATCTCAGAAAGACTGTGGAGAATGTGAGAGAACCCGCAGGATTAAAGGATATTGTCACAAAGTGCTATTTTTATTGTTTATTTTTAAAGACCAAAGCTTAGAGTCTGCAAACTATAGGCCAATAAGTTTGACTTTGATTTCTGGCTTTTTAAAAATATATTTTTAAAAATTTTATTTAAAGAAATGAGGTTAAGTGACTTGCACAAGGCCACACAGTTAGGCAATTATTAAGTGTCTGTGGCTGGATTTGAATTCAGGTCCTCCTGACTCCAGGACCAATTGCTCTATCCACTGCATCACATAGCTGCCTCCTGAGAATGTATTAGTAAAATCTAGAGAGAGATCGGGGATTACAAAAAACCAGCATGGTTCTATCATGGATATGTCATGCTAAATTCACTTCATTTTTCTTTTTTCTTTTTGTCCTGTGCTATTAGACAAGTAGATGCAGGGAATGCTATAGATTAATTTAGCAATATTTTAGTTTATACAGTCTCTAATACTATTCTTCTGGAAAAACTGGAAAAATGTGAACTAGAATATAGTATAAAAGGCAGATTTTGAACTCATTTGAAAGGCCAGGTCCAAAGAGTGGTCAATACTCATTCAATATCAATTTAGAATAAGATGTCTAACAAGATTCTAGGGAATCGATGTATGTTTGGTCCTAGGCTATTAACATTTTTTAAAACAATGGTTTAGACATAGGCATAGGTAGCATATTTATTATACAACTTACAAATAACACAAAGCTGGGAGCTAAAACAAAGCAAGAATTATGAAAAAAATCTTCACATGTGGCAAATTAAGATGAAATATAAAGAATATAAAGTTGATTCAAAAATTCATCTTGAAAAGTACTGAGATGATTCTACACCTATTAAATATTCCATGAGTGGATCATAGGCTCAACATGAGTTAATAAGATATGGCAGCCAAAAACCAAACAAACAAGATTCAAAAGCTACACATAGGGGCAGCTAGGTGGCTCAGTGGATAGAGCACTGGCTATGGAGTCAGGAGGACTTGAGTTCAAATGTGGACTCAGATACTAATTACCTAGCTGTGTGACCTTGGGCAAATCACTTAACCCCACTGCCTTGCCAAAAAGAAAAAAGGCTACACATGAAGCACAATGTACAGCAGAGGTGTCACCCACAGAAATGTTGCCAAACCAGACATAATTAAGAAATAATTAAAAAATAATAAAAATATAATAGAACATAAATGAAGTGATTTTCTTCATTTGATATGTGGCCTACAAAGATTCTTATATACAGTTTAATGACACTGTTTCTATGTGAGTTTGACTAATGGTATATAGGTTCAGAGAGGTAGTAGTTCTGTTATATTCTCCTCTGATCAGATCACATCTAATCTACAGTCATGGACACCAAATTCTAAGAAGGCCAATGATATACTAGGGAGCATCTAGATAATGGTAAAGAGAATGAATAATAATCCTGAATGATATCATAAGATAATCAGCTGATGGATCTGGAAATACTAAGTTTGGAAATGAGAAATGGTCTTCCAGTTTTAAAGTTGTTTTGTTTTGGTCACAAGGTAGAATGGGCATAAGACGACCTCTGTCTATCTTCAAAGAGAAGAATTCAGGGCTGTCAGTGAAAGATGCAGAGGCAAGTCTTGTCATGGTGTATGGAAAAACTCTTCTAAGAAGTTTTTTTTCCTTTTGAGTACCTTGTACCAGGTAAACACTTAGTTAAAACAATGGAAAGAATGATGGAGTCAGGAAGCTCTAAGTTCAAATCCTAAGTTGGGCACTTATTATGTAAAGTCACCTCTCTTCTCTTGGCCTCATTTTACTCATCTTAAAAAATGATAATTGAACCAATCTGACAGTTGTGAGGAACAAATGAGAATGAATACGTAAAATTCTTTGCATACCATACCATTACAAGGTTTCTAGTGTTCTATGCTAAGTTTTGGATTCCACACTTTAGGAAGAATAGTACAAAGAAGAGGGTGGCCATGAGGAGGAGTTGAAGTAAATGGTAATATTTAGTCTGGAGAAAAGGAGACTTTATGAGGATACGACTAGCTTTCAACTATTCGAAGAGTTATCAGTCCAAGAAAGATGACTTGTTCTGTTTGGTCCCAGAAGAACTATAAACAATAGGCAGAAATCCTAAGTAGTAGATTTAGGCTACTTTTAATGAAACACTTCCAACAACTAGCACATAGTTGTTGCCTTTAACAGATTTTTTGGCTGTATTTTTTCTTCTTCTCCTGCAGAACTAGTTTGTCTCTCTGTGGTCCTTACCAACTCCTAAGATTCTTTAACTGTTTACTTTTTATAATCAACTGTATATGTATATGTGTCATTTGCATTCTAGACACATATTAGATTTGCCAAGTTTTTTACTTTCAAAAGTTTAATGTTAATATATTTTATATTTTTAAAACTTTTAAAAGATCCTACTACTTTTTGATACTTTAAAAACAAAGCATGCAACATCAGCAATTCTCTCAATGTACTCACATTCATTTTTATTTTCTAGCTTTCCTACAGTGTGTTATTTTGCTTTTAATCAAGACAAATATAGAAAAAGTTTTTTTTTAAAAAAAGACAACTAAAGCAAAATATGACAAGCTTAGTTTTAAGTATAAGGACCCTGATCCATCTCAGTAGTGGAACTGTGGAGCCTAGGAGGAAAAAACAAATCATTTCCCCTCAATTTGAAATTTCTATGGATTTGAATCAAATTAGTTAAAACTATTGACAAACTGGCTCCAATCTCCCTTTCAAGTCTTATTATACATTACTCCCCTTTACATACTTGATGATTCAGTCAATTTGATCTCCTTTGCTATTATTTCTCATATGCATTAAGCCATATCCCATCTTTATTCCTTAGGTATAACCTATCCCCTTATACTTCCCTACATGTACTTTGTGATTGTGACATTGGTTTCCATGCTGTTATTTGAATAAGGCACTGCACTCATCCCCTGACTCCAGCCATTTTTTGACTGTCCTTCATGCCTTCTACCTCTTCATCTCTACCTCCAGGATTCTCTGGCTTTTCTTAAGTCCCAGATTGTAGTTTTCTTCTGCTGTTTATTTTCAACTTATCCAGTACATAGTTTGTTTATTCATTATTATTTACATGTTATCCCCCTATTAGATTGTTAGTTCCTTCAGACTATGGATTGTCTTTTCTTTGTATCCTAGTGCTCAACATAGCACTTGGCATATAATAGGTACCTGATGTTTACCATCTGATTCTTCCCCCATTGTCTGGAGTGTACTACTTCATTCCCCTTCATCTCTAAGCTTCATCTTAAGTTCAGCTCCAGAGTCTCACATGGCTTGTAAATAAAACCTGACTGTCCCATTTACTCATGTATTTACCACCCCCAAAATCTTCTATTTTGCACTATATTTTTGAATATATTTATATGTATAAACATTGTCCCTCATATACAATTCAAATTCTGAGGGTAAGAATGATTCCATTTCTATTTTTGCATTCCCAGAATTTAGTGTGTAGAAGACTCTTCATAAGTGTTTTTTGATTGGAAAACTGAAATGTTCCTCATTCATATGTGTATTAGTATAGTTATAAAATATATCTCTGAATATTATAGATATTTGCTACTCATTCAAAATACCTGTGTGGTAAAGGAAAATTTCCTTATTTAAAAAAAAGATCTCAGGCTGTGAATTACTACCAAAATAATTAAAATTTGATCTTATTCAAGAGGGTTAAATTGACCCATATTATATTTAAATTCTTATAATGCTGCATTGATCTTGTTTCATATCTAGAGTGCCAAAAATGCTTTAAGCATTCTTCAGTATCAATGGAAATAATTTTCACCAAGGAATAAAGGAAACTTTTTTATCACAGTGATATCAAATAAAAGATATCAAATAAAATTATTTATAGAGTACTTAAGCATAGCACCTGGGAAATCATAGGAAATGTTTATTCCCTCCCCTCCCATTCTCCTATTCACCCCAATTTAAATCCCAACCATCTTTGACTCTTCACTCTCCATCTCATATCTACCATGTCATTGGGTACTACTGATTCACATATTTCACACTTATTATCCCATGTCCAGACCCTCAATCATCTGATGCTTTTTCTATTTGCCTAATTTCTATTTCATTCATTTTGTATTCTACCATCTTCATTTTGGACTTAGCACAAGCATTATCTTCAAAAGCCTCTGGGAAATCATAGGAAATGTTTATTCCCTCCCCTCCCATTCTCCCAGTCACCCCAATTTAAATCCCAACCATCTTTGACTCTTCACTCTCCATCTCATATCTACCATGTCATTGGGTACTACTGATTCACATATTTCACACTTATTATCCCATGTCCAGACCCTCAATCATCTGATGCTTTTTCTATTTGCCTAATTTCTATTTCATTCATTTTGTATTCTATCATCTTCATTTTGGACTTAGTACAAGCATTATCTTCTTCAAAATGCCTCTCCTGATCCCTCCATCTATTAGTGTATCACTTATATACATGCACATACACAATGTACACACATATATGTATTCAGTAAACATTGTCTCCCCTGTTTAAATATAGTAATCTCCTAGAAGGGACTAGTTCCCTTTTGCTTTTTTATTTCTAGTACTTAGCATAGTCTGACCCACATTTAGGGTGCAAAACATGTTTTTAATTAACTGATGCATTATTATTTTTCTTTTTCTTCTTTTTTTCAAGGAGGAATGGAATTCAGTTATGCTATAATTGGTATAGGGAAATCCAGGGAGAACAAATTCTCTCTATAAATGCAGATCAGCAAAAATTCTGTGGCTTGTAGTCCTAAGTAATTTCATGGAGCACTGAGAAGTTAAGTGATTTGAAATTACAAATAGCCAAAATTGGAAGTTAAAAGCAAATAACAGCTTTGAAAGTGTGGTGACATCTGAATCAGAAAATTTTGGACATAACAAATAATGCTAATTTTTTTTTCTTTAAGAAGCTGTGAAAAAAGTTGTAAAAGAATTCTGGGAGTATCTTTTCCCAAAGAACAACTAATTTCACCTATTCCTTGGAAACATTAAAAAGTTAAATGAATTTCTTATTATTCAGAGGTTGCAAGTGGTATGAGGTAGAAGTATGAGGGCATTTTGTTCATAAAATTAAGCAATAAATAGCTAATATATCTCCTATTCTGGAAAATTTATTGTCTTTCATTGTTATAAAATAAGGCACACTGTTCAAAGACTACTCCCCACCCCTTTTCTCTTTCACTAGAGGTAGCATGGAATAGCAAAGAATTCTGGTCATGGATAAGGAGATCTCATTCTGAATGTCTGATTTATTTTGTGACCATGGGAAAATCATCTGGTCTCCCATAATGTTAGTTTCTATATCTTTGCAAGGAGGATAATAACAACTCTATTATCTAAATATTTTTGCAAGATTGGTTATGAAGAAAGCATTATGAAAACCCTTCAAGAATTATAAAAAAATAATTTACTATGAAGAATTATTGCTACCATGGCTATGAGGAATATCAAGTTCTAGGATCCTATTTAGAGTTTGTTTCCTCAGATTAACATTCTGAGGCTACATTCCTGGGAATTATTTTATTGCTAGAGAATCCTAGCCATGCAACAACTGGTGGTTCCATTGGGCTGTCACTTCAAGTTATATTGTCCTGACAGCTAGTTAATAAGAATTATTATGAGAGAAATTCTCTCTCCATTTTGAGTAGTATATTTCAAAAGCTTACTAGAGAGTCAGTGAAATGAACCACTGGAACAATATGCAGAAGATTCAAAAATTTCAAAGTACATGAGGCTCTACATACTCATTATGTTTGACAAGCATACAAATGCCAGGTTGTTGAGAATGCTAACAGGAGCTCTGGCTTTACATAAAGATTGTGGCTATTTCAGAATCAGGCATGTTGACCTGAATCAATGATGCAAAACATGATCTCTACACTTGAATTGCTGGTGACAATCCTTTAAAGAGTTTTCTGCTCATGGAAACTGCTTGCCATTACCATGTGTGGATGTGTAAGTTTATTATAGAATCTCATGTTCTAGAAACTTGTCAATTTGTTTCTACTACATATCCTTCAGACTAAATTTTACACAGCTTGCTAGGACTGAGGAGAGAAACTGCACCCAGAAAAAGAGACAAAGTACAGACTAATAAAACAGTAAAAGAGGAAACTATTGCAAATTTATATTTAAAATGGAAAGGGGGGGAGCACTAATGACAGATCAGAAGACTCATCTTTAAATTCCCACTAATTTATGAAACTCAGTAATTCTTAAGAAAATAAAAGGCAACCAGGTGTCCCTATATACTCTATTAACAAATGGTTCACAAATCACAAATGCCCCTTTTGTAAGGCATAGACAATTCTTAGAACTAATGTACTGAAAAAAATCCATCCATAAGTCCAAAAGATATTAGGAACAAGAAAGAAAACAGTAATAAGAATATAATAATTGAAACTGTTATGATGACCAAACCTGATTCCAAATAAGAGATAAAACACCAGAACCCCCTTGCCACTTATTACTTGCTGCTCCTTGCAGAGGGTGGAGGGGGTGGAGTATGGAGGAACTCTTTTTTTTTCTTTATTACAAATGATGACACTCTAGAAGGAGTTGGGAGAGGGATATGAAATGTTGAAGATATTGATAAAAATTCATTTATAAAAAGGAATATGGGGGCATGAAATACTTTACTGTTTGAAAAGAAAATGAACTAAGACAAAAAAGGGGTAAAAATTGTTGCATCCAACTAGAATGACATAATTCAGAAAGTCAGAGGAAAAAGGTTATTTGAAAAGCAATAGGTCATAGCAAACAGACCACCTATGTAGTTTGCTGCAAGCCAGGAGCCACAAAATAAGAATCTAATTTTGTCAGTTACCACTGCAGCCCATTATTACTAATTTTTAAAAGACTGAATAAACTGAATTTTCATCAAGTGGCTGGAATTGGAGATAGAAAAATTCTAAGTCTTAGTTTCATAGCATAACTCATGATATCTATTATTCTACAAGAAGCAAACTAAATGTCAAAAATGATCTTGCTTTTGATATTTAGTTGTTTTCTGTCAAATTAATGAAATGAAACTATTGCACTTTGAATTGGTTAATTACCATGAATCCTTATGCAAAGGGTTCCTGCTTACAGAATCAAGCCAGGTTTACTTGGCATGCTGCCCTAACATTCATGGAGTCTAGACTATAGGCTTCACTATACTCATGAGACATTATTTCAGTTTTTGGCATCTTTCATAAGCTTAAATTGTCACTTCTAGTTTCTACCTACTCTCAGATCTCCAAGGCATAAGGGACAAAGGACACCTGCATTTATTAGGTTATACCTTACAGTCAACATCTTTAGGAATATAAAATGCAGTTGACATGTTGGATTTCAAATCCTCTAGGAACAAAGCTACCTTTTTGCAAGATTGATCTGAGTATAGAATGGGCTACGAAAGTTCTGTCTCTATAGCTCAAGGAAATCTACAAATATGGCTGAGAGTTGAAGAATTTAAAACTGGAAAGAGCCTTAGAAACCATCTAGTCTATTCTTTTGCTCCATTTTACAGATTAGATCCAGAGAATTAAAAACTTGTCTAATGCCATTAAGTTTAGAATCAGTTGGAATTTAAACCTGTGTTATTTGACAGACTCCTATATTCTTCCCATTATACCATGCTAAGTTCTTTCCACTCTACCATGCTAAGACAGTGGTAATAAATCAGATACAAACTTCTCTCAGCTGAGGACAGCCACTCTGAAGTCAGATAGAACCTAGTCAATGAAGAAACATAACTGTTCTCAACCTTACTGCACTGAGGAAAGCAACTGGAAAGGTGGAATTACTTCTATTTCTGGTAAAGTCACTGAAAAATTAAGACACTGGAAAGAAATCTTCCAATGAAGTAGTTTCACTGATAGACGTATCTGTATGAGACAGTAAAACTATAACTTCTAAGAGTGATTAGGAGCAGATATGACCATGAATTATTTCATGCACTTTTTACTTGTCTTTACATATTAGATTCACTTAAATTTTGGCTAATTGGGATGAAGAAAACATATATTCTATATTTACCCTCTTTTGTGGGGTTAAAGAGCTCATCATGGTAAAATTCAGGTAGAGGAAAAAAAAACCAAATCAAAGTACAATGATGCAACCATCTATTCCAAGAGTACTGTAGAAGGGTAGAGATGTGAGAAGCCTGGAAAAAATGGGAATCAGTGAGATTAGGTGGTACAGTGGCAAGATAGAGCATTAGGCCTGGAGTAAGGAAAGCCTGATTTCAACCTGAGGAAATTGCTTTACCTCTTTTTGTCTTAGTTTTTCATCTTAAAATGGGGATAATAATAATATCACCTACCGCCCAGGCTTGTTGTGAAGATCAAATGAGATAATTGTAAAATGCTTAAATACAAAATAAAGTGCGATAATGCCATTATAATATTTTTGTGAAACATTTCTAGCACTGTTCAGATTGCATCTGAATGTTTCACAAATTAATTCTGAATTTACTATCCTCTCCTTAAATTGTTCCATTTCTTGCAGGCAGGTAATAGCAAGAGTAGGGTCAACAAGTGAAAGGCACAGGTGCAGTGGCCTATCCTTCCTCTTCTGCCCTATGCTCCCTTCTGATGATCTCATATAGGCAAAAGGTAAGGGAGCAGGAGAACAGACAATCAAATGGGAGATTCCTGGTGAATGCAGTTGAATGGGAGTGGTGGCAGAGAATTATGCTGATGGAAAAGATGTATTAGAATTATGCATATCTAAGTTGAGGATAAGGCATCTGCATCAGGATATTCCCAGGTATGTAGTAAAATTTATCTTTGGTTCCTATCCCCAAAGACTATAAGACTGAGTAAAGGCATCAGAGAGGCAAAACACAATGGGGGGGAAAGGAAAAGAGCTATTACCTAAAACATATTGATAAATTTATACCTTTATTAATCTATACTTCAAAAGATCTCTAACAGGTTAAGTATACCCTTCACTAATACAGGATAACCAATAATGGTTATCGCTGGCTGACTAATGTTCTACTGATGAATCTATGCACATTGAATTAGGCTGGTTTTGAGATGGTAGATGGACAGCCATTCATCAGCAGGACCATATTCAAGGCCTTCCCAGTTTGCATTTCAATAATTATCCAAAACCTGGATCACCTCTATACCAGTAAAATTTTAATTAAAGATAAAAATAAATGCTACAATGAAGGAGTATACTGCTCATATGCACACAGAATTTCTGAACCAGGGAGAATTTGGAAAATATATGTCACTACCTTTTCTCAAACTAACTCTTCCCTGCCCTCCTGGCCACTCACATTGAAGTCCACACTAGAGACCATGACCTGAAAGTAGTTTTGCCCTGGGATCTGATTCTCCTGAGTGGTAATTTCCCTTCCTGGAACACTATTTTCAGGGAAAGTTCTGCCACATTTCACTCCCTCTTCTCTATCCACATTCTCCACTGCCTACTAGTTATCTTGCCACGTTTTCCTACTTCTTCTCCCCTTCGAGTGCTTCAATCAGGAACAACCATCTTTGCTTGACTGGATAGCAGCTCATTTGAAAAAGAGCAGTGATTTCTAGTGTATTAAAATCTCAATATTAATCAAAATTGTTTGGCTAAACCAAGATGTACAATACCCAGGAAAAGGGGTTGAAAGTCATGAGATTTTAGGAGTTGAAAGGGTCCATGTAATTCAATCCCCTCATTTTAGAGATGAATAAACCAACACCTGGTCATTTGTCAAGGTCACAGATCAGGTCACCTTGTTATGCATTAGAATCACTCTGTGATATTGCTTATATAGTGCCCTAGTCAGATTACATTTAGACTTTTATGTGCACTTTAAAGAATAAAAATGTTCATCCTCCATCTCTAGACATTCAAATGGACCTCATCAACTGACACAGCTGGATTCTTCAAAGTTGTTTTAAATTCCAGAATTTCTAGAGAAAATATGTTGTATATATTGTAGAGGATAGTTTTGTTTAAGTTTATTTTGCCTAGTCTGCCTCTGGGATCTCTTCAAATTCTCAGGTTCTGTGATGGCCTGAGAAACAACTGAAAATCACCTATAGAATTTGAAAAGTTAAACCTAAAATATCACTTTATGCATTTTAAACTTGTATTAGATACATGAGGAGGAAAAGAAGATAGGAAATGGGGAGAAAACAATAGAAATTTAAAATCAAAGCACTTTTGTTATGGAGGGGGGCTTATAGGTCATCATTTTTATGAGAAAATTGAGTCTGAAATATGACTTTCCACGACTAAGTTATCTAGTAAGATAATAGTAGAGCTGAGTCTTAAATATCTTGTCCAATTCTCCTTCTACGTTGTCTCCAGTTGGATAAAGTCTTAAATAGGACTGTTACATAGGAGAGAAAGGGAAAACAACTATATATTGAAGAAAAATTATAACATAAAGGAATAGGAAGAATAATGATGGAGAAAGAGCAACAAATACTGAAGTCAAGACTTGCCTTGAAACTGAAAGCATTACTATTTGAGGTGATAAAAAAACCCAGAGGGAATTAAAGAAAAAAACTAAGTTATCTGACATAGTTATATGTGGAACAAAACTTTCAAGGGCAAATATTCTATACAGACACTGAAAAATATAGGAGTCTAAAAGTTGTAAGTCAAAAAAATGACATTGCCGGTCTCAACTTCATAATCACACAGGAAGCCAGTGTGTAAATTTTAAAAGTATTGTACTATAATTTCTATTATCTGTGCAAATACCCTATAAATACAAATAATTATAAGCAGAAATAATTTTACTTTGACTTTAATGTTTTCATACCTATTATCTTTATTTTACCTTATGGGTTAAAAATTGCATGCAGCTTGGTCCTTTGAAGTATTCTTCAGTTTGATCCTTCTAGTGTTTAATGGAGAATGGTAGAAAAGAATAAATGATCCCAGGAAATCTTAAATGATTTCTGTCAGCAAGTGAATTGACCAAGAAAAATGACCATCAAATATAACTTAGAGGATTGAATTAGGAAGGTATAAGGAGAACTAGAGAGTGCACCCCATATAAAAGACCAACAACAGTTAAAGCGATAATAGATAGCATTTATATAAGTCTTTAAGGTTTGCAAAGCACTATACATTTGATCATTTGATGCTCACAATTCTGTGTAGTAGGTATGATTCCAATTTATAAATGAGGAAACTGAGAGAGAGAATTAAGTGATTTATTCAAGGTCAAGTAGTTTCTAAATGTCTGAGTCTAGATTCAAAGTGAGGTCTTTCTGGCTTGAGATACAGCACTATCCATAATGACATCTAGTCTCCTCCTAGATATCTCCTTGATGTAGAAGACAACATAATAATATGGATTTGGGATTATCAATACATATATTTGTCTTTCCTGTCTCCCCCTTAATTTACTACACTCTACTGATGTAATGGACAATTAAAAAACTTTCACTATGCAGTTCCAAGCTTATCATTAACTGCTAAATAGACACACACAGGCTCATAAGGGGCCTCAGAGGTCATCTGGTCTGACTTCTTCCTTTTACAGATGAGGAAAAGTGATCTGCCATAGTCATAAAGATTGCAAGCAGTAGAGTTTGGTTTCAGGTGCAGGACCCTATGTCTCCTAGTCCAATCCATGTTCTTTGAGAAATGTAAAGGAAAAAAATGGGAAAAGTTGGCTTGCCATTGCAATCTGGCTGCATTTGAGAGATATGAGCATACATACTACACATTTACAGGCAGCCATCATTATGACACTGAAGCAAAATTTGATAAATCCAACATTAGATAATTCTAAATTAGTTATTAACTGAACAAACTACTATACCCTAGCCAACCAGAGAAGACTGACTTGTTAACACCATTTGTTTAACCAATGTATGTGTACTACAGAAGTTAAAACTCCCAAGGACAAAGTACAGTAGGAAATTAAGGAATCTTAAACCAGTCTGGTTACTTGTTGAGAAGAAAGCAAGGAGGCTATTAGGTGACTGCCTTCCACACACAAGTCTATTCAAATATTTTTTTTTTTGGTTTGAAGCACACGTGCTTTGTGCTCTTTTCTACTGTAATTGAAATGAGTTCATGTTTCCCAATTTTTTTTAAATCTCCTGGATTTTAAATTTAAAATCTTTAACCCAGGTAGACCTTCCTCCAAATTCCATCCAGGTATGGAAGTAATTCTAGGTTCAAAGACTACCTTGAAGTTCATGAATTTTGTTGGGACACACCAAACAAGTTGGAAAAGACTTAAGCAAGAGATTGTTTCTGTCATTTGAGGACCTACTTAAAAATGGAGAGGTTTGACATAAGGTTGGTCCTAGGTAAGAACATTTTTATTTAAAGTCAATTCATGATAGCCTCATTCTGAAACACAGTTTGTGATCTATGTTAGTGGAGAAGTCCTCACATTTGGGAAATCCTGGACCTTAAGGTCTTTAAAACGCCTTTAAAGGCCTAAAATATGTATGTGTGAGAGAGCAGACAAATTCCTAACAAAATTGACAACTCAATTGAATATTAGTTTGAAGTTCTTTAAATAACAGAGTAAAGTTGAATTCCTGTTGGATACTTATTGTTGAAATAATGTTGAACCTAATTCTTTAAAAAAATGGCAAAGTTTAAAAAAAAAGTTTAAAAATGTAAAAAAAAAAGCTTTGGGGACTACTTTTAGGTAATGGAAAAATTAGTTTAATTGTGCCAGAAATGTTCTTAAGTAATCTACTGTGTGAAAACAAACCAATTCTTATTCATGAAGAATATGCTTTCCCTAAATAACACTGTTCACATGTACATAGGCCCTTCATCTAGGAAATTAATGCCTTATATATGCAGATAAAAAGAAAAGAAGTTCACACCTTTGTAATTCTCTTCTACAATGCTGTCTCATTATAGCAATAACATTTTGATTTATGCTTTTCAGAGGAAGAACTAAAATGCATTTTTTAAACACAGGAAAAAACTACAAAATGTTCTGTAGAGTAATATCTTCAAATAATTTATGGCAGTGGACTAGGCTTTAAAGGGGACAAAAAAGGAGAAGCAATTTTAAACTGCATTAAATACAATAATTTTTTTCTGAAATATGATAGTTAAATGGGCATAATAATACCCTAGAAATGGGTGTTTGGCACTTTTCAAACAGAAACTTTGGACTGAGAAATGTATCATACAAAAGGGAATATTTTCCAAATGCACAAGTAAATTTATTCAGATTATTCTCAGAGCCCAGCATGTATGATTTGTTTTGATTTTTCCATTTATCATCTTGAACTTTGCTTCTGGATTTCCTTTTTTCAATGCCTAGGTTAATAAGTAGGTCATCTGTTATTTAACTAGTCATATTATAAACTCTTCTAGGGAAAACTGTTCATTCAGCTGAATACTGGCTCCTCTCAACATTTCCTCTATGTCTTTTGAATGAGAAGATAGCATTGAAAAGGGGAGATCTATCATGTATGAATGAATGAAATGAGTTCAGGAGAGAAAATGAATTTCATTGCATAAGCTTATTTCTTAAAGGTGGAGGTAATTTTCAAGAATTACTTCTAAAATCTTACCTAATAAAAACTTGCTTTCTAAACAATCAAATGAAGCTGAATTCTATATAATTAATAATGACCAGTTGTAGACCCAGGAAAAAGATTAGGAAAAGTACCTTACTCATTTTTCTTGGAGCAGGAGGAAAACTTGTATACAGAATGTTGCATATGCTTTCATTATTATGCAGATACATTCACTAGATTGATCAATTTTGCTGAATGTTTTTCTTTATTGAAAGGGGAGCTCAATAGGGAAAAGGTGTATATCTAGAAAAATCTGTTTTAAAACATATTAAAATACTAAGATCATAGAAAATAACTATGAAAATAATGTTTAAAATAAAAATCTCATGACTGAAAGGTATAGTATAATATGGGTAGCAGGAAGTCTTAAGGAAGGAAGACTTAGATTCAACTCTTACTTATTAGCTCTGGGAACCCCATTGGGTAAATGGCAACCTTTTTAAACTTCAGTATACTCATCTGCAAAATATTACTTCTGAGATCAAAAATGAACTATGAAAAACACTTTGCAAAGTTTTGTGTTATATAAAAGTCAGTGGTAATGTTCATAAAATGATGATAATTTGCCCTAATCACTAATGGATAGACATCATTTCACTCTTATATGTGATAAATATCACTCTCAATCATAAGCTAATATATTAAAGACGAAAAAATGGGTACCACCTTAAAACTCAAGTTGAATTGGATTAATATAAAAGTAAGCAATTTTATCACTTAGACTTTATGAACTACAAAGTATTATTAATTTGTTCTAGATGTATCATATAACCATAAATACCACATTATAAAATATTCATTAGTATTATTACTAATAATAGATAATCTTATTCATACTTATTTATATAGTGTTTTACACTATAGGGTTTACAAATTATTTTACAAATATTTTATACTCTCAACACCCTGGAAGATACATGTGATTATTTATTCCATTTGACAGATGAAGATGGGTTAGGCAGTGGCCTGATGAGTGTCTCAGATTTGAACTCAAGTTTTCCAGATTTCAGGTCCTGTACTCTCTCCACTATACTACCTAGAGGCCTCATTTTTATTTATATTATGAATTACAGAAGTTTCAGTAATCTTCCTTCCCAATTGAACATTTGAGCCATAGTTATATATCAGTGACAAGTTGAAAATTAAACTATTAACTATCAAATATAAGTAAGCAAAAAATAATTTCCTTCATTTTGGGGGGTATCTGTTCAAACCAGAAAATATTGAACATAATGTATATTTATGTGAAAAATATAATAAAGTGACAACATTGCTAAATTCAGTCAGCTAATAGTTTCACCTTTCTCAGATACCCTTCAAGTTAGTTTACTTAGAGCTTTCAAAGCACAACAATATGTCCCAAACTGTTCTAGTCTGGCTCATTTGGCTTCACATTTCACCAGTGCTTCACAAAATCTTCTCTCTCTCTCCTTAGTCAATCATGACACTGTTCAAGCCCCTTGTCACCACTGAGAAATTGCAATAATCTAATCAATGTTTCTGCCTCATTTCTCCCCAATCCAGTCCATCCTCCACAAAGCTGATAAAATGTTTTTTACTAAAGCACAGTTCTGAAGATGTCAACTTTCCCACTCAATAAACTCTAGGTTAAGTTGACTGGTATCCTCTAAGATCAGATATATGCTGCTCTGTTTGGGTTATAAGGACTTTCACTACCTGTTCCCAATTTAACTTTTCCTTCCTTTTTAAATATCACTCTGTATTTGATGATCCAGTCAAACCTGACTTTCTCTCTCTTCTGCTATTCACACTCTACTCTGTGCCTTTGTACTACCTGCACCTTGTTGCTGAACTTTCTTTTTCCTTAATCTCTCTTTCCTTCTTTCAAGGGTAATGTTGAGAATCACTTTTTCTTGATGAAGTCTTTCTTGATTTTATCCACACTCTCCAAATTATCTTTTGTCTATCTAGACCAAAGGCTTGATCAAGGCCAGGACAATTTCATTCTTGTCCTTATATCCCCAGAAACTAGCAATGGGAGACACAGATAGAAGACTACTTCACATGGCATGTCCTCACAGAAAATGATGTGCTCTATATGCAAAGCAGAATTATAGTAGCTGAAAAGAAACACGGGATGGGAAAATTTACTGTCTATGTCTTCCTGTAGTTCTCTCAGCTTCTCCTCTAAGAATTTGGATGCTATCCCATTGGGTACATACATATTCAGTATTGAAATCACTTTGTCATCTATAATACCTTTTAGGAGGTAGTTTCCTTCCTTATCTCTTCTATGGCTATCGATTTTTGCAGCTGCTTTGTCTGAGATAAGGATTACTACTCCTGCTTTTTTTTTCACTTCAGCTGAAGCAAAATATATTTTGCTCCAACCTTATACCTTTACATGTATCTCTGTTTCAAATGAGTTTCTTGTAAGCAGCATATTGTAAGACTCTGGTTTTTAATCCACTCTGTCATCTGCTTACATTTTAAGGGAGAGTTCATCCCATTCACATTCAAAGTTATAATTACTCTTTATTGCCCTCCATGCTATCTTCCCCTGTTTGTATTTTCCCCCTTTTCCCCCTTTATCCATGCTCCGCAGTGTTTTGTTTCTGAATACCAACCTTCAGTGTGTTTGCCCTCCTATAACAAACCCCTCCTTTCCCCTTTCCCTTTTTCCTTTCTTCCTTTCCTTCCTTTTGTAAGTTCCCCCTTTTCACCTTTCCCTGTCCCCCCCTTTTCCCCTTTTAATACTTGAAAGGTAAGATAAGTTTCTTAAGTGAACTGAGTGTAAGTTAACTTTAAGCCAAGTCTGATGAGATGAAGATTCAGATGGTTCTCACCTCCTCCCTTCTTCCCCTCTACTATAATAGGTCTTTTGTACCTTTTAATGTAATGAGATTTATCCCATTCAATCTCCTCCATCCTCCCATCTCTTTAATGTCCCCCTTTTTAAGGAGGTATTGCTTTTAAATCATTCTATCTGAGTCACAGAAAAGTTATGAGAGTCCATAACTTCTGGCTAAATAAATTCTCTTTAATAGTTATGATCCTTGAGAGTTATTAGTCTTTTTCCTAGGTGGGGATTTAGACAGTTTCATCTTATTGGATAACAATCTTATGGATAAGTCATGAGTGACCATCACTTCTGGCTAAGTATATTCTCTCTAAAAGAGTTACAATTCTCAAGAGTTAAGAGAATCTTTCTCCCAGTTGGGGATATAGCCATATATCTCTTGAACCTCCTGTTTGATGTCTAAATTTTCTATTTAGCTCTGGTCTTTTCATCAGGAATTGATGGAAGTCTCCGATTTTGTTAAATGTCCATCTTTTTCCCTGGAAGAGAAGGTTCAGTTTTGCCAGAGAGTTGACTTTTGGTTGCATTCCAAGTTCTCTTACTCTTCAGAATATCTCATTCCAGGGCCTTTGATCCTTTAATGTTGATGCAGCCAAGACCTGTGTAATCCTTACTGTGACTCTTTGGTATTTAAATTGTTTCTTTCTGGCTGCTTGCAGGATTTTTCCTTTTATCTGACAGTTCTGGAATTTGGCTACAACATTCCTTGGTGTTTTCATTTTAGGATCTCTTTTCAGAAGGGATCAATGTATTCTTTCAATAACTATTTTGCTGTCAGGTTCCATGATAGCAGAGCAATTTTCCATCACTAAATCCTGTAATATTAAGTCCAGGCTTTTTTTCTCTTCAATATTTTCATGAAGGCCTATAATTCTCAGGTTGTCCCTCCTCAATCTATTCTCAAGGTCAGTGGTTTTGCTGATGAGATTTTACATTTTCTTCTTCTTTTTTTGGGGGGGGGGACTTTTTGGTTTTGTTTAACAGACTCTTGCTGTATTATGAAGTCATTAGTTTACACAGACTCCATTCTTCTTTTAAGGAGAATTTTCTTCATTTATCTTTTGCAACTCCTTTTCCAACTGGTCAGTTCTATTTTGGTAAGAGTTTTCCATTTGACCAATTGAGGTTTTAAGAGAATAATTTTCTTGTTGCAAGATGTTAATTTTTCCCTTCCAAATTTTCCAATTGATTTTTAAACTCCTTCCTTATTTCTTCAAGGAAGTCTTTCTGTGCTGAAGAGCAGGTCATATTCTCTTCAGAGGTTCTAGGTCTCTCTCTGAGTTAGTGTCTTTTCCTTCTAAGAATTTTTCTATGGACCCTCCTTTTCACTGGCCTTTCTTTATTCTCTCAAGACCTTGTGTTGGGGAGGGGTTGGTTCACAGAGGTTTGGTGTTAGATCTCTTGAGACTTTACTCACTGAGTGTAATATCTCCTGCTAGCCACAAGGGAGTGCTGGTTGTTTCCTCTGGAGTTTCTGTGACCTTGATTGTGGTTCTCTTCCTTGGCCAGGAGGAAGTGGTTGAAGCTGTTGAATACTTTTATCTTTGATCAATGGTGGGCTATACCCTGGGGTGAGGTAATCACTCTCCTTATTCATGGCTGGGGTGGGCCTTAGCCTGGGAAGGAGGGTGGGCTATAATTGTGTTTGTTCTGGGAAGAGGATCCAGCTGAAATGAAAGTATGAACTCTCAGTTCTTCCAGACCAGAGGAGCCCAGGGATTAATGTCTGCAGCTCTCCTGCACCAGAACTCTCCCTCCAACTCTGCCTGCAAGCTCTAGATGGTTGGCACCACAACCAATGCCTCTGCTCCCTAGTTGCCCTGAGTCCTGATGGCTCATCAGGCTCTAGCCCTGCCCCTGATTGAGCCTGTCTGGTTCTCATGTCCTCAGGCTCCCAGGCTCCTGCTCCACCACTAATCAGGCTAATCCAAGTCTAATCCAGGCTTTCAGGTCCTGTGCTCCTAGCAGAGTCCACCCTTTGCACCTGGACTCACCCAGGATAGTGGAAGACAAATCCTGAGGTAGATGTACTTCTACAGGCTTTTCTTTCTGGGTTTTGTAGATTGGATTTCTGTTGAGAGGTTTATTTCATATTCTTTATGAGGGAAGATCAGGACATCCTTTAGCAGTGTGTGTGTGTCATCTCTCCACCATCTTGGCCCAGAAGTGACATGGTAAAATTTAGAGAATCTACACCAAATGTTCACATGGCCTATTTGTACCCAAACTGTGGCACAGTGTTCCAAGCTATTATTGGTCTGATCAGCCTCAGACATCATGTAACTTGACTAACATAGTGATGTCATTTTGTTACTCTCCAAGAACAAAGGACAACAACCAACCAAAGTGGCATATGGTGCTTAATAAATACTCATTTGTTCATTGAGTCTATCACCACAAAATAGCCTAATTTGTGAAAATATCTTTCCTTTACTATAAACTGTAATTCAGGAAATCCAATCATGTTCCCCAATGGTTATAAATCTCAGCTATTTCCATAACATACATACATACACACACACACACACACACACACACACACACACACACACACACACACACATATATATTTAAACCAATTATCCCCTAATACCTAAACTGATTCTCATATCTCTGGTTATGAAAATTTAAAAAAAATTATGCTACCCAACCAAATGACTGTACTGAACAGCCTCTAATGATTACCATGGAATGTTGCCCATTATTCCCGATTTCTCTGGTTTCTATACCTAGCTGCTGTAAACTTTTGGATCATGCAAATAATGAACCTATATAATCTAATTCTTTCTTCAGTATCTACCAGTATTAATTCCCTGATACTTTCTTCTCAGTGTTTTCTAGATACTTTAATACTGGGGTTTCTTAAATAGTTTTCATTTTATTTCTATTCATTGCCTCATGTTTGCTTGTTCTTTAAAGATTCAAGAGTGCTCCATTTTTCATTGTTAATGTTTTACTTTTTATTAATTACAATGGCAAAGTGTCCTTTAGATGTCACATTTCTGTATATTAAAAAGCAATATTCCTTAGAGCTATGATTGGAGATAGAAAATTAAAATAACATAAATTAGGATAATTGTTAATATAGACAACAAAATATTTTTAGTTCATTCTTATAAAATGAACAAGTTATTTTGTTTATTTATTTTTTATTTATTTATTTTTATTTGAGGCAATGGGGTTAAATGACTTGCCCAAGGTCACACAGCTAGTTAATTTTATATATCTTATGTCAAATTTGAACTCAGGTCTTCCTGACTCCAGGGTCTGTGCTCCTCTATCCACTTCATCGCCCAGCTGCCACCTGAACAAATTATTTTGAATCAATAAATGTTTTATGGCATTACACTTATCAACTATAGTATTTATATAACCCAATTATTTCATAGTACGAAAATAACATGCCAATGAAATAGTAAATGTTAAAAAACCTTAAGATGCATAGAAAAAAAATTCTCATAATCAAATAGCTCATATATAATAAATAGCTCATAATCAAATAGCTTATAGTACAACAAAAACTTAAATGGTAGTCTACATAATAATAATCATTAGGTATCATTAGTATTATCATATTAGTGATGCATAATTAAAAATAAGTTTTTAAAGTCTAAATGCCAAAGATACAAATGGAAAAGTCAGACCCTCATTCTCAAGAAGTTCTCTTTCTATGGCTGAATTGTGATATTATTCTGGACCAGGTCATTGCAATGAGAAAGTATAAAAAGTTATCTGTAAGGAACCTGGATTTAATGATAATTACTATATAGAAGGAAAAGATAGGAATTGCAATGTAGATTATAAAATTGCACTAAAGACATAGAAAATGATGAAATGGTGACTAGAATCATATGTCACAAGGTCCATATCTTTTTATGACTCGAAAGACAACATATCTCCATCCTAAAACATGAAATAAAGACCTCAACATACTCTCATAAATTTAACCAATTATCTTGGGACCAGACCATAGTCCAAAGATTAAAATGTTGCCTACAATTACCTAGATATGATTCAGAAAAACTTAGGAAAAACATTGTGGTGATGATAAACTATGATACACTTAGCTCTTCTCAGTAATACAATGATCCAAGACAATTCCAAAAGACCCATGATGAAAAATGCTCTCCATATTCAAAGAAAGAACTATGAAATCTGAATGCAGATCAAAGCATACTATTTTCACTTTTTTTGGATTTGGTTCTTCCCTTTTGTTCTCATTCTTCTTTCATGCACAACTAATGTGGAAGTATGTTTATGATTATATATGTATAACCTTTATCAGATTGCTTGCTGTCTTGGTGAAGGGGGAAGAAAAGAAGGGAGGAAGGGAGAAAATTTGGAACTCAGAATCTTATAAAAATGAATGTTGAAAACTATCTTAACAAAATATTGAAAAACATACCATTAAGTGCAAAAGAAAATTAATAAGAACATTTTTTTTTGGTCAAGGCAATGGGTTTAAGTGACTTGCCCAAGGTCACACAGCTGGGTAATTATTAAGTGTCTGAGGCCACATTTGAACTCAGGACCTTCTGAATCCAGGGCTGGTGCTCTCTCCACTGAGCCACCTAGCTGCCCAAGAACATTTTAATATGAATCATCCTACCAATATTACACTTATCATCAGCAAGCCAAACAAAAAGCATCCAAATTATAAAGAACTAGTCCAAGAGCATATTATAACAAGAAGTACATTGTCCCATCTTCCAACAGAGATCTACCAAGGATGCATTATAGAAGAGTTTACATGCTAATGTTTTTAATTCAGTAAAAGGGGGAAGTTATCCAATACAATACTCCAAAAGAACACTTAATATAGAAGAACAGCAACTTATCCCAGGACAATTTTTAGTTAAATTCCATTGGAAAAAATCTGTCAAAAAGGACCTTGATTTAAATTCTGGCTCTGACATAGATTGTACAATCACAATATTTCTGAGAATCAAGTTTTCTTTTTAAAATAGTATGTTATACCTACCTCAAAGGGTTTTCCCCCCCCTGAAGATCCCAAGAAATGAAATCCTGAGGAAATCCTGAGGAAAGTATTTCCTGAGGAAATGAAATGATGTATGTATATTGCTTTGTAAACCTTTAAAGAGTTATTGAAAGGGAAAAGAGAGTTAAAGAATGGTAATCATCTAAAAAAGAGTAAACTAAATAGGATCAAATAATTTTAGGATTGGAAGAGACCTTAGAGATCATTTATATCAAGTGTTCCATAGTCTTTTTCAGGGCTCCTCTGGTAGTCTATGAAGTCCTCAGAAAGATGATTTTTTAAATACAAAAATTAAAATATAAAGGATAACAGAAGGAACTAGTTATATTGAAATAAACATAATTCTTCCATTCTTATTTCACAGACACCCCAGAAATTTATTTACAGATTCCTTCCAGATTTCCTCCAGGATTTAAACCAATCAATCCCCTCATTTTACAGATAAGAAAACTGGGGCCTTGAGCAGTTATGACTTGGCTATGGTCACATAGGTAACAGCAAAATCAAGATTTAGACCCAGATACTCTGTCTTCAAATGCAATATTCTTTCCCCCACAGCAGATTGCCTATTATAGTCTATATATTTGCCAATATTCTAAATAAAGATATTATTTTGATGGATTTATGATCCCATAAGACTTCCTCCACTAATGAACTCAAGTCATACGTGATTCATCTTGTGTGAGTCCAAATTCTTCTTCAAACCCTCTACAGAAGTTCTACCTAATGAGGTAGAGGCCTACCTATAGGTCTTTTAATAAATTAGAGATAGATGCTAATACAATACTCAAGGTTATCTTTTGTTCTTGCTACATAATCAACTTACATGCTTTTCTTTTTTTTTCTTTATTTTTTTTTAGGCTTTTGCAAGGCAAATGGGGTTAAGTGGCTTTCCCAAGGCCATCTGCTAGGTAATTATTATTAAGTGTTTGAGACCAGATTTGAACCCAGGTACTCCTGACTCCAGGGCCAGTGCTTTATCTACTGCGCCACCTAGCCTCCCCCTTACATGCTATTCTGACCTTATAGATGCTACTTTTTGCATATGCCCTTTATAGCATAGAGATAAAACATCATATATGGAATTAGTTTCTGAAATCCTTCAAAACACTATAACCTGGTTATTTAACTGTGCTTGGGCAGCTAGATGGCACAGTGGAGAGTGTGCCAGTAATGGAGCCAGGAAGACTCATTTCCCTGAGTTCAAATCTGGCTTCAGACATTGACCAACTTTGTGACCCTGGGCAAATCACTCAATCTCTACCTCACTCAGTTTCCTCAAAATAAAAAAAAAAAAATTAAAAAACCCACTATAACCTGTAATTTCCCCTTACCTTAGAAAAATTTTTAAAGATTAGCCCCAAAATTATTTGCTGGTATAAAAAAATAACAGATTCTTTCTTGTAAATGATATTTAATGTCTTTTACAAGGAATGCCATGAAGCACAGAGGAAAAAGTAGTAATTGGTTATTATTTTAGAATAAAAATAATTTAGAGGTAGGAAGGTATCACAGTGGATAAAGAGCTGGCATTAGATTCAGAAAGACATTAAGCTCAAATCCAGACTCAAATTTATTAGTTGTGTGACTCTGGGCAAGTCATTTAAGCCCTGTTTGCCTCAGATAACTCATCTACACAATAATAGCACCCATCTCCCAAGGTTGTTGTGAAGTTCAAAAGAGAAAATATTTATAAAGCACTTAGTACAATGCTTATCTCACATAGTAATCACTATAATAAATGCTAGCTATTTTTATTATTTATCATTACATCAAGGACAGATAGGTGCTATAGTAGATAAATTGCTGGCTTGGATTCAGGAAGACTATCTTCCTGAGTTCGATTCTGGAGTCATACTTACTGTGTAACTCTGGGCTAGTCACTTATCCCTGTTAGCCTCAGTTTCCTCACCTGTGAAATGAAAAAAATCACAAACCACTCCAGGATCTTTGCTAAGATAACCCCATATGGAGTCACAAAGAATCAGACACAACAAACAACAATAATTATTTCTGAAATTCTCCTATCTATTGACCAGCACACATTGAATATATTTGAATATCAAGTTTGTATCTCTGTATTTAATTCCTTTAATGCTAACTAATAAAAATCCTTTCTGGTATTTTTGCTGATCTTCAGTATCACATGAAACTGATTTCAAAAGTATTTCTTTACAAAAATCTTGAAATTACTAACATATCTCTCTTTTAAAAAAAATTTATTTAAGGCAATGGGGGGTTAAGTGATTTGCCCAAAATCACACAGCAAGGTAATGATTAAGTGTCTGAGGATAGATTTGAACTCAGGCACTCCTGATTCCAGGGCTGGTGCACTATCCACTGAGCCACCTAGCTGCCCCACTTACTACCATTTCTCAATGAGTTTATGCCTTTCCACCTAAATTCATCCTTCCTTAAAATTCTCCAGTTTCTGTTGAGACCACTATCCTCTCCAACTTGGAGTTCTCACTCCGCTTTGCAACCTTAGAATGCTCCTTGATTCTCCAATCTTCTTTTCCACCTATAGCTTGTTAATTTTTATGTCAGCATCTGTCCCATCTTAAGTCAAATTCTTATCTCACCCCAACCAGACTAGTCATAGCCTCTCACATTTCACCAATCTCTTCTTCACACAGCTTGCCAGATTTCACCAACCTCTTCTCCACAAAGCTTGCCAGATAACACAACAAAGAACAGTTTTGACCCTGACCATGACCTGCCTCAAGGATAAACTACAAATCCCTCAAACTGGAATTTAGCATTTTCAATAATATGGTTCCAATCTACATTTTCACACATTTTAAATAACACCTTCATGCAACCAATGTTCACATCAAATTGGCCTATGAGCTGCTCTCGAACACTCATATCTCCTATCTCCACTGTCTTTACATAAGTTGTCTTATTTTATCTTACTTACATCACTATAACAGTAACATGTTTGCTTACTTCTACCACTTTTTTTTTAAATGTTTTTTAGCAAGGCAAATGGGGTTAAGTGGCTTGCCCAAGGCCACACAGCTAGGTAATTATTAAGTGTCTGAGGCTGGATTTGAACTCAGGGACTCCTGACTCCAGGGCCAGTGCTCTATCCACTCCCACCCTTACTTCTTCTACCACTTTGAACTCTAGTTTCTTCCCCTGTGTAAGTATGGTATAGTTGCTACTTTTACATTCTTTCTGATCTTCTTAGTTACTACCTTCTTCCTTCTCACATTATTTTGATGTTATTTGCATTTACACATTTTTTCCTACTTAGTAGAATGAAAACTCATTGAGGGTAGGACTGTACTTCATTTATATCTATGGATCTCCTAGACCAAGCTGACCTCAGAAACTTGAAAACTTGATTAAACACCAAACTGTGACATATACTACTCAATGATCCTGGGCAAATCATACAGTCTCTCAGAGTTTTCATAAAACCTTCAAATATTTTAATTTAAAAGATATTCATATCTAAAAATGTGTAGAGGTAGTTTCTTAACAAAATCATATATTTAGACCAAAAGCAAAGCAAATGGAAACAAAACAAAATACAACATTCTTGGCACAGTATGGTACATATAATGGGTACTTAATAAATGTTTGTTGAATGGTTGTACTGGAGGGAATGATTTAATGTTCTATTTGTTACTTCTTGTTCGTTGAGATCTTACTGAATCTTCATTTTTATTATCCAAAGTATTAGTCATTCATCAGCTTTGTTTAATCTACAGAGAACACGAACACAAGTCTTTTATTTTCATCCAAGTCACTGCAAACAGAGTAGTATAGGATAGCCCCCCCCCCCCCATGCTTCTGGAGATTCTAAATTCATTTTCCCAAATTTTGGCTGTGGATATATAACTTTTAATTGTAATGGACCCTTAGAGTTCATCCAGAACTAATCCCATTATTTCACAGAAAAGGATAGAAAAACCCCGGAGATTTGTCCAGTAAAGTAGCAGTGAGTAGCAGACCAAATAAATATATAAAATAGTGTTTAAAGTTGGAAGCAATATTACAAAGGTTATCTTATATTTTGAGAAATATTGAAATCCAATGTCAAAATCTGGTGGCAAATCAAAACCAGTGTGCTTTGCAATCTTCCTTCTGTCATCACCCTATCTCATCCTACAATGCCAGAAAGGCTATGAGTCAAACATTTATTTTAATTGTTCCATGCCATAGGGAGTCAATGGCATAGCCAAATCAGCACAAATGGAATTTAAAATGTCAAGAATATAAATGTTCATATATAGTATATTGAATCTTTTATTCATTCTATTACAGCAAATGTTATATTTTGTAAAAGGAGAGATAAAACTAGAAATCAATGAATAATTATTGGGAATTTATTATGCCCCAAGTTATTTTTCATGGAAGATACCTGCATATTCAGAATGAACACAAACTCTTGCACTAAAATGTTTATTTAGAAGGAAACATGAAATTTAAAATAGAATGTCATGCTTTAGACATGCTATTTACAAGGAAAAACTCTCAAGCCTTTTTCATTAATAAATTATATATATAATATAAACTAGATTTTTCTTACCATAAACACTATTTATATATGATCACAACAAATAAAATGTCAAATTTCACAAGCTTTCAAAATTCTATTTTCTTTTTTCTTGGATTTTTTATAGATAAAAACATGCCAAGCTTATGAAATTTCATTCTTATTATTTAGGTATGTAACTTAATGACATACAGGATTACTCATTTTTCTTCCTTGCCTGTCCAAAACCTGATACTTCCTATGTTGATTTTTGAGGTTAAGCAACACATTTCAGTGATGCTGTATCTGATATTTTGGGGGCGGGGTTTGCAAGGCAAGCAGGGTTAAATGGCTTGCCCAAAGCCACACAGCTAGGTAATTATTAAGTGTCTGAGACCGGATTTGAACCCAGGTACTCCGGACTCCAAGGCTGGTGCTTTATCCACTACGCCACCTAGCCTCCCCATTGTAATCTCATATTTTTCAATGGCATTAAAGTATCAATTGTAAAAAAGCCAAATAAGTAAAATTTTTCATTTAGTTTCATTTTTAACCATTCTACTCATTTTTCAGTGAATATAAAATGCAATGTAATTTTAATATATATATTATTTATTTATTTAATTATATTTAGTTAAATATGGTTTAAAATAATAAAAATAATATTAAATATATATGTATATATGTATATGTATATATACATATGTATATATACATATGTATATATATATATATATATATATATATATATATATACACACACACACACACACACACACACACACACACACTATAAAGTTTAATGTGCCTTCCAGTGGTAAATTATTTTTAAGGTACTAATTAAGTATGTCCTGTCTTGAGATGACAGGCTATCATTATGTGTTATCTAGGCAGTTGTTGGCAACTGTAACATCATTAAGTAGTACTAGGTCTTTTCTATTTTCCCCCATAGAAATAGTCTGTGTCAGTCAAGCAATAGACTACGCATTGGTTACCAGCTATGACCTAAGAGGCTCATCACCCTAGAGATTGGACACTGTTGTTAACCTGTATTTGACCAGAGTAACTTACTAAACTTTAAAGGCATAAATGAGTTTTTGTTTGTTTGTTTTTTTGCTCTGGTTCCATGAAGAGAGTGCCCACTTTGATAGAATAGCAAATCCAGTCTTATTGCTATTCACACTAAAAGACCTAGAATTACTTTTAGACCATTGTAAATAGCAAATAAATACATATGCAATTCAAAGGGTAAAATAACATATAGGATCTACACAGCTTTTAATGATTTAGTTACATCTACTGATTCTTATATCTTATGCTATTATGGTAGGTGATATCTATTGTGAGGTGGACATTTAGTAAATTTACACAGCAGAGATATTTCAACTTCATGACTGCTAAAGAAGAAAAAAAGGTTATATTTAAACACTCCATGAATACTGACTTCCCGTAATTTCAATTTTTAGGGGGCTGAAGAATTTCTTAATTTTAATGAAAGCCCTTTGTTACATGGTTTTTACTTTATTATTTGGGTTACAAAACCATATAGAAGAAAATTAGATGAATTTCCCTTTCATTTTTTCATTTAAACTGTCTTTGATATACATGCAATTTCATTATTCCCTGGTTTACCGAAATTAAAAAAAAACTAACATTTTTGTGTAATTTCTAAATACAGACATGAAATTAGAAGAGATCACTTGGATTCATTGAGTCTAGTTCATTACATAGATGAAACATCTAAAACTTAAGAGCTCACAGCTAGAATTTGAATTTAAATAGTCACAAAATTCTGAAAACTTCTCATTCCACTATGTTCCCTCATAATATATTGCCAATATCTTTTTTGTTGTTTTTTTTTGCAAGGCAATGGGCTTAAGTGACTTGCCCAAGGTCACTCAATTATTAATTGCCCAAGGTCACTCAATTATTAATTAGGTAATTATTAAATGTCTGAGGTTGGATTTGAACTCCTGACTCCAGGACCGGTACTCCATTCACTGTATCACCTAGCTGTCACTAATATAATCTTAATACATTCTTCAGGATATTCTGAACATATATCCAATATATACAAAATTTTTTTGTTTTCCTTTCAAAAGTCTTCCATAGAAGATCCACTTAACATACTTCCCTTGGTTCTTTTAACATCTTAGGAGTATAGTTTGCTGAGTAAAAATTTGAAGGGAGATATAAGAGAGAGATAAAGCCTCAACAAAGGAGTTCCCCTATATCATGGAAGATGACTTTAAGAGATGGTACTTAATAAACACTTGTCTAGGATTAGAATTCTATCAAGATGATGATACTGAATCTCTGTGAAAAACTTTGTAAACAACAAGAATAGGGTGAACAGAGAGAGAGAAAAAGGATCAACCTCAGGCAAAAGCTTCTAATTTTTTTAACAGTTTGGGAAAAAAAACTTGGTAAATTTCAAAAGATCAACAAAGATTGTTTACCATGGAAGAGCTATGTTTTGAATATTTGCAGAATTTAAAAATGTGCCACAGGTTATGATCTGAATAGTCCTAATTTGTATATATTCATCAAAGTTTCTAAGTCAATAATAGCTTAAGTATTTGGATAGTTGTAGCTATTGGGACTCCAAACAATCCCAAAAAGGCAAATTTGCTTTTTGTACCTTCTCACCTTTGAATCCAATTATTGGCACCCAGGGACCTTATGCTGGAGGTTCCCTCTAATATATCCTCCTTCCACTCCTTGTCATTCAATCAAAATTCCTTTCTCAGAGTAAGTACAACTTAATGTTAAGAAGGAGGTAACCTAATTATGCCAGGATATCATTTGGTAACATTAGGATTTCTCCTCCAAAAACATTAGTATTTCAAAAGATAAGTTACAGAGAAATTAGTTTTGAACATGGTCTTTCTCCATACCTTTTACCTAGGGTCACTGCTACACCATAATTGCAATCCACAATTTTCAAACTATCATCTTCTGGTAATTAAAAAGTGCCATTTCATAATTAAATAATTACTTCCATGTTTCATTATGAACAAATTTGGACAAATCATAAAAACATCTAAAAACCCTCTAAAATGTAAAAGAGAGCAGTATTCTGAATACAATGACAGAAGAAATGAATTTGATTGCAGCACTGAGAAAGATTTGAGATACACAACAGAAACAAAAAAAAAAGGTCTGTATCTACTTGGGGAAAGAAGACAGACATGAGAAACACTAAAACAATAGTTCAATGCCATGATTATCAGACCAGTTACTAAATGTTATAGGTCTTTAGAGAGTTTTTTTTAACTATGTAAGGCAGCCAGGGGTAAAAGAGCTGAATCTGAAGTTTAGCAGACCTAGGTTTGGGTCCTTACTCTTTAACAACACATGTGACCTTGGCAACGACTTGCTTCTCTTGACTTCATACTCCTCCCAATCTATAAAATGATGAAAGAGTATTGAACAAGATGGTTTCTGTTTTTTCTTCTGGTTCTAAAGCCTATTAACTTTGTACAGGTTGGAAACATTAAGAAATATTTTATGGAGGAGGGAAGAATTAAACTGGGTCTTAGCTTGATAAAAATTAGATTATAAAAGAAAAGAGAAGAGGGGGAAAATATTCTAGGCACAGCAAATTGCATTAACAAGGATATGGAATAGAAATAAGAATGCTATTTGTTTTTGAAGAAAATGAGAATGAGCTACCTGAAAAAGAAGAATTATGTTGGAGAGCAGCGAGAGATAACTCTGCAAAGGAAAAGTGGAACCAGGCTGTGAAGGGCTTTGAACACTTCTATCATGCAATGTGATGAAGGTGATGCAAATCTTCTGGAATTCAAATCTGGCCTCATATTTACTAGTTATATGACCCTGGACAAAGTCACTTAACCATATTTGCCTCAATTTCCTAAAATAAGATGAAGAAGGAAATGTCAAACCACTTCAAAATCTTTGCCAAGAAAACCCCAAATGAGGTCAAGAAGAGAGAGAATGGACTGAATGAGGAAAAACCTTCTTTTACACAAGTCTTTCAAATATTTGAAGGCAGATATTATGTTCAATTTAATTTTATATGTAAGTAAACTAAGACAAAGAAATGGCCAAAGATATGTCTGGTTCCAGATAGCTAAGACTAGAATCCAGATGTCCTAACAAATAGTTCCTCCTGATCATCCTTCTACCCCTATTATACCAATTTTCATAAAGGATTTTTAAATGGTGGTGATCATTGCTCTTACATAATGCAGGCAGTCAGATAATGAGGATAGCAAACTTGTAGTTTACATTTGAACAGGAAGATTTATATATTACTGTAGAAACATACCTTCTTGTGTTAAACAAGAAGGGATCAGATCAGTTTTAATGTCTAGTCCTATGACTTTGTTAAATTATTATCAATGGATGCAGAGGTATGCTGGGGCTAGCTTGAAAGCCCAATCAATTGTCAAATTTTCACTGTGAACACTTAGGATTTGGAGGAAGTCAGACACTCAGGGTTTGATTTGTGTCAATGATTGCCTAGACTTAACTTAGAATGGATGGGTCAGTGAAAGACTAAATGATTTGCTTAATTTCACAAAACTAGGATGTGTTATAGATAAGATTTAAACTCAGTCCTTTCTGACTAAGACACTACCATCAATTGTTAGGTCACATTACTTTTCACAAAACAGGAGAACTTTACAATAAATATCTTCTTATATTTTTAATAGCTCATATTGCACATTTGACAATTTCTTAGCTTAGCTTATGACTTTGGTCACAAGAACAACAAGATATAGGACTAGATTTCCCTACATCCTCTCAACCTCTCCTAAACAGAAACCATTTATCTAAGATGATAAAGAACCTTCAGATTCTCCAAGGTTAGAGACATCCAGGATTCAAAAGAAGGTTTTAAAGAAAAATAAAGTGACTCTGACTAAAGTGTCTGACAGATTTATTACTGACTTACAGAAAAACCCATCCCTACACTCCAGTTCATTCTTCCTCTTTCCAGTACTATAGAGTACCCAGGTCCAAGCTACAGATATGCATTGTTTCTGAATGGTTCCAAAGAGAAATGAAAAAAATGTGACAGTAGAATTTAGGGTCTCCCAGGAAAAATAACAGGCAGAATACTTAAGAGCAATCCTTTAAAGTAGGTATTAAGCATAAAATCATTTTACAGATGAAGAAACTGAAGTTGGAGAGGTAGTAGACTGACTTTTCCAGAGTCACTTTGGTTTGAAAAACCTCAAGGTCAGGTAATTTGACCAATTAGATTCTCTGATCTATGCCAGGTTCTCTCTTTATAAATAGCCTCATCCCATGGCACCAAAGTCAGGTTTATTATAGAGGGGATTTTATTCAGATATAGGCTTGGCTATATAGCATCTGAGGGAAATTCCTACTGACTCAAACATTCTGTGATTCTTCAAATTCACAGAAAATAAAATATAATGAACAAACTAACACACAAGAAATGAAAATCTTTTCTAGATAGCATCAATCTACTATGCAAAATGAAGTATTGCTGAGGTTCACAAATTACTTGATGAATCTATGCCAGTTTTTTTTCTGGAGATACAGTGAAATACTTTGAATAAAAAAGGCTAAAAGAAGAAAGTGGCAGATGTAAAAATTTTAACATGCTCCTTACTTTTCATGACTAGTAGATTTTAAAAGATAAATACTTAACTTTCTGAATGCCTATGAACTATATGAACCATAATAAGAGTATATATAATATGCCAAGACCAGGATTTTATAAAGTTATTAGTCCTTTCAGATAATTAGCCATCTTATCTTGATTTTCTTTGTTTTTTTAAACTTTACTGAATTCCAAATTCCTTTTCTGGAACTAAGGCAGGAGACTTATGATAGGAAAAATCTTGAGCAATCACAGAAGTCAGGTTTATTTTACTTCTTAGAAATATTCTTAAAATAAGTTTTTTTCACAACTCTTTCCAGGGTTCTAACTCATTCATTAATAATGAGATATCTTATTGATAGGATGGATTAGTAACTCATTGACTATTATAAGATTAATCCTCAACAGTTAAATCATCCTACAAAAAAGTAGAGAAAAGAGGATTAGAACTTAAGAAGAAAGTAAACCAAATGACTAGCTTCTTTTAAAGGGATGGAAGGAGGTAAAGCCAAATGATGCTCTTTTTAATGATCTACTGATGCTGCTAGTTTACCAGAACAGATGGCAAACTTCTCCCCCCCCCAATTGACCAAATGATCAAACTTGCTGTCACCAAAATATATTCAAAGGTACAAACTGAAGCACCACAACCCTCAATCCCCTTTTAAAAGCCATAATTTCTGTTGACATGTGTCTTAAAAGTAATATTGTCTAATATTTTATGCTATTTTGGAAAATTATCCTATTAACCAATAAAATCACATGCATCTTTCTCTTTATTAGAAAAGACATGAGTGCATGAAATTAGATATTTCTACTGAAGAGACCTCAATTTACCTCCCAAAACATCTATCTGTATTTTTTGCCCAGATAAAGATTCTATGGATTAAAATTGTGTGTTTTTTAACTAAAATTACTATTTTGATACACAATTTGTGAAAACCAATAATATGGAACATAATAACATCCATGAAGGATTTCCTTTTATTCTTTTGTTATGGACTCCTCCTCCCAAGCCCCTAAAATCAAGAAGTCAGAGAAACAAAACGAAGTCCAAGTTGCAAGCACTTTTAAAAATTCTGTAATCTGCTACACAGTGTTAAAAATAATAAATCTAACCCCTTTTAAAACTCAACAACATTGCTAGTTCTTCTAAAGAAGAACCTTGCTGTCAATCATTTCTCTCTTTTATAGCACAAATATGCTCTGCAGCTTTCACTTGTCACTCCCTTTATATGTAATGTAGGCAGCTTAGCACTAAATCAATTTAAGGAACTGCAGAAGTTAAATACATACATTATTATTATGATGACAGAAAAGGCAATGAATGTCTTGCGGTTCCATTTGCGTTCTTTGTTAAGGAAGAAAAAGCTAATTATCTGCAGCTGTCAACCATGAAGACCTAGACCTATTTAAGTCAACATTAGCCTTGGACAAATGAAAACATTTTTCATATTTTTTTATTTTTTAAAAAACAAATTTACTATGAAATATTAAACATACATATTAAACATACAGAAGGACAATGAAGCAGAAAGACTTGAGATATATAGAACTACAAATCTGTATCCCTTTTATATACAATGCAATTTAATATTTCAAAGACTTCAAGTGCCAAATTTTTTGTAATATTCATTCTCTAATTACTTTATCCAAAATTACAGCAGTTATAAATCATCATCTCTACACAAATTTAAGTTTTTTATTTTAAAGCTTCAATGAAAAGCAGAGAGATTGGTTATAATGAAAATGAGATGATCAAAAGCAAGAAATATTGTTCTTCATTTATAAAACTCCTCTCCAAAACTAAAGACATCCTTCACATTGACATTGAAAATTCATATGAAACTTTTAGCTTTTGTTTCTATATTATTCTCTTTTCCTTGCATTTTCCTTCCATTTTTTCAATCTAGTCCATTAGAATTAACAATTGAGTTACTGTTAGCTTTAATTATTTTGCAAATAAATAAAATGTTTCCCACAAATATCCAACTTGTCAAATCTGATAAAGATGGAATCTATCTAAAAAATCAGGGAATGGGAAAATCTTATATGATCAGTAATCAAATAATCTTTGGGCATATAATTAAAAATAAATGAACAAAGATATTTTACTTCACTACAGCTCTTTTCACTCTCCTTTTTTGAACTATTCTAATAACACAAAGAAAAATATTTCACAAGTCTACTTCATAATTCTTTCATATGTAATATGGATCTGATCCTTTATCTTGAGAGAAAATTTCATTGTATCAGAGACTCCCTAAATTCAATTCAAGAAACATGAAATTCTCACACACACACACACACACACACACACAAAAAACCGTTCCCCTAAGAAATACATTTTAAAAAAGCATTCACTCTGGTAATGTCCATTTCTGAACTGCCTGCTAGGATCCTTTGCCACTATTAGCATTCCCTGGCTGTCAATTTTCCTGTTTCACTGTTTCAAATTGGCTTCAACATTTCATTGAAGCATTTCTTTTACTTACCATGTATAAGACCACTCTCTTTGAGTTTACCATACAGTAATTACTTTGACACCCTGATGTCATCTTCCTTTCATCAAATGGCCAGTCCAGTGTAACTGAGCTCAAGGAAGCATTATCTTGATAAGAGTGGCTAGAATGAATTCCAAAAATCTCATTATCAAAGATGGTACTACATTTTGTGTGATGTGCAACATTCAAGTGTCAAAGACAAATTTGCTTAGAAACAAAATATTCAATTGGTAAAAGTTTAAGAACTGGCACCCAATTGTTTTGTTCTTACATATTAGAAAAAAAAAATGACCAAATTGTAACATTGCCAAGCTGAGTATTTTATAAATTGCTGCCCTCAAAAGTCTAAAGGAGAGACCAGATTTAAAATCCAGTTAAATTATCAGAAAGATAATCCTTTGCTTCTAATTATTTGGCAGGACAGGCAAAAACATTTTTTTGCTTGCTCAAAACATTCATACCAAAGAAATGATGGTTGTAAAAACCCCTTTCATCTTTAAAACTCAAAGATTATATAAAATAGAAATTTTTTTATAGAGCATCAAGGTTAGGATTTAGGATGTTATTTTATTGATTGCAAGACCATTGTACTAATCCCTAACCTAAGTTTTACTACAAACATTTAAAAAGTAACCAAAGAGGTAGTCTGGTATAGTAGAAAAGAATACTGGTAGTAGAATCAAACACAGGCTCTGATTTTGATTTTGCCATTATGGCACATATGCTTTCAGTGAATCATTCCACTTCTCATATTCCTAGTCTTTAAAATGAAGAAATTGTACCAAAGCAGAGATATCAAACTGAGGAGCCCACAAGCCTCCAGTGGGCAACCTGAATCAGATTAAAATGTAAAACACAGACAATATTGATTTGTTGTTTTCTAAATCAACATGTAGCCAGTAGGAGTGTTTCTATTTGAATTTGACACTACTAGACTAGATCATCTCTACAATTCATTTTAGCTCTAGACCCTATGTTTCTCTCACACACATACATACACTCAAACACGCAAACACACACATATGCACACATGCACAGGAACGGTTCCAGATGAAAAAAAAATATACTTAATCATGTTTTTTTTTTTTTAATCCTGGTCTTAGAGTCTGGTAATAGATTTTGATTCTGTAAAAAAAGGTACAAACTTGTGCCATCTGGTGCTACATTTTATATTTCTCTAGAAAAGATATTATTGAGAGTGATCTCTGGAACAATCATGGGAAAGATTTTTAAAAGTAGTTAAAAAGATTATAACATAATGTTATTATTTTTTAAAACTAGATGTGACTGACGAATAGAATTTTTGAGAAGGAAGTCTTGTCTACAAAATGTAGATTAGAATCTGATTCACAATTTAGCATCTTACAAAATCAGAAAGATATTGAGTGATTTGCACAATATGAAATATCATGTCTCTTTAATTTCAAATAAAATCAAAATATAATAAAGAAGACATGATAATAAAACATGAACAATAAAATAACAGTCGTATAAGAAATTCACAAGAGACACTCTATACACAATCAAAAACTTGTAATGTGATATAGAAGTCCAGCATATTAATGGAACAAATGAAAATATCCCTGTCGTATACTGGCCTAGGGAGACCACATCTGCAATCCAATTGTTCAGTTCTGGATGCTACTTTAAATAAAGGAAGTAATATGTTTAGCCTGGAGGAAAAAAAAAAAGATAAAGCAGGATATAATAGGGCTCTTCAAACATGTCACATTGAAAAATTACTAATCTGATTTTGCTTGAAACCAGAACCCAAAACCAGAATCCAAAACTTCATTTTGAAGAATAGGAATATGAGAAACAGAGAAGTGGAATGATTCACTGAAAGCATATTGAACAGAAATTGCAGAGAGGCAAATTTCAGTTCACCTAAAGTCAGTCAGAACTACAAAGTGTTGGGATAATACACACACACACACACACACACACACACACACACACACAAACATACACACGACATTTCCTAATTTCAAGGAGTTCAGAAACTAAATCTAATAATTCAAGCCATATGACAGAAAGTGTAGCCTCATAAGTAAGTTCTTCATCTCTGAAAGCATTCAAATGCAGTCTGGAGTCCACTAGAATCGAACATGGGCAGTGTAATATTCAATTAACAAAGAAATAGAAAATTGAACCAACATAAATGAACTTTTTCAGAATGATAATAAAGGATAGCTAGCTGCTATGGTATGCATGCCTATACTTCCTGCTACCAAGCAAACAAAGGCTGTTGGGATCACTCAAATTAAGGTTTTTCTGAGTGGAGCTTAAATTTAACACAAATATAGCAAACTCCTTGGTGGAGGGGCGGTGGGGGGGGGGGGACCAATCTTAGTCAGAAATTGAGCCAAGCTTCCTTGGTGATCAGCAGTAGGATCAGACTTTAGAAACATCCCTGAACTTTCAGCTGGGTCAAGATAGGGAAAAATCAGCTACAAGAAAATAAAGGACATGAAGAAGTCTATGTGGCATCTAGTTATAGATTAAACTGAAGGAGTACAAAACTACAGAGACATACCATTTATAAGATGAAGCTTGTTCTAAGAACTAGATATGGTATAAATATCACATCTTGTTCCATTATTATCATTCTCTATGAACTAACAATCAGTATGACCCAAATGAGAGTATAAAACGCATCTGGTCTTCCAGGATTAAATCAAAATGGAATGCAATATCAATATTCATTATAATTTATGAAGTATTTATTAAGTGCCTCCAATGTAACAAGGACTATTTTAAGCCCAGGAGGAGATAAAATATTCTATAGCTTTATGGAGTTCACAATCTAACAAAGTGATAAGAGATAGTTATAATACACAACACTATATTATAAGTACATTAAAGTGGTAGTAGCTATTATTGACTGGTGGATAAGGGAAGATTCTGTGGAGGAGACAGAATTGGAATTGTACATCAGAACAGGCCAAAAAGGGAAAAGAAGAAGAGCACTGCAGGCAAGGGAATGGTATAAACTAAAGCACCAAAGCAGGAGAACACAAAGTTTATTGAGGGGTCAGAGAAAATGGAGAATATTCATGTGAAATAAGACTGGAAAATGTTGTAGCAATTGTAGCAATTGCTTAATAGCAAACAAGGCAGTATGAATTTTCATAGGAGTCACTTATAAGGAGAAGACCATAATGAGCAGAGTTATGCACATAGTAAGAAGAACTGATTTTTGGAGGGAAACAGCAGGGATAAAAAGACCTGCAAGGAAGTTACTACAATAACCTCTTAACACCTTAAATTTATGAGCATTTATTTTATTACACATTTCATTTGATCTTCATACAACCCTAATATGAGGTTAATATGGAAGGTAAAACTGCAATAATTTATAAAGGGGAAATGGAGTCTCAGGAAAATTAAGTCATTTTGCCCAATGTTACACAGCCAGTGTAAGTGTCAGAAACTATATTCAAACCAAGGTTTTCTGGTTTCTAGTCTTGTATTTTTTCCATCACACAACGCTACCTTTGCCATACCATGTTAAAAACATTTTTCCTGGAGTGGTCCCTTTAGAATTGAAGATAAAAAAGCAGGTGCACTCTGGTCAGGCCCTCAACCATGTATATGGAAAAGCAATATATATATATATATATATATATATATATATATATATATATATATATATATATATATATATATATCAAGGAACAATAATGAGTATGCAACAAAGAATAAAAATGCACAATCAAATGATTTGGCACCGTTATGGATAATTTGGAAGAAAGAAGGAATGGGCAGGCAAGTTGGTAAGTAGAATTACAAGCAGGGAGGTTCTTTTTCGAGAACAAGACTTTAGTGGCATGACCACAAACACCAATGAGAGCAACAAATCAAGAGCAAGTTGAAAGGCAGCATGTCATTCTCAAAATAGTCTTGTGCTTGCAGTTAGGAGGCAAGTGTCTTGAATCATGGCTGTGGCTATAAAAACACTCACACTACCCACCTCATAAGGTTTTTTGAAAAGTATTTTGTTAATATTAAAATCAATCATACAAAAATCATTTATTTAATATTGACCATGTTCATGACATTGTGGTAATTGTTGAGTATATGAAAGAGGTCAAAGATCTCTTTTGGTTCAACAAACATATAGACTCAACTTCTGGCATAAGAGCTCACTGTACCCACAAAACTGCTGGGAAAGCTGGAAAATGTTATGGCAAAAACTAGGCATAGACCCACATCTCACATCCTAAACCAAAATAAGGTCAAAATGGGTAAAGGATTTAGACATACAGGGTGATACTACAAACCAATTAAGAGATTAAGAAAAACTCTGTTGAATCTAAGGAAAGGAGAAGAAATTTATGAACAAACATGAAACATTATAAACTGTACAATGGATGATTTTGACTATATTAAATTAAAAAGGTTTTGTACTAATAAAACCAATGCAGCTAAGATTCCAAGGAAAATAGAAAGCTGGGGCACAATTTTTCACAGTTAGTGTTTCTGATAAAGACCTCATTTCTAACATAAAAAACTGAATCAAATTAATCAAGTTAAAGGCTATGAAAGGTTATGAAAGGAATACAAAAAGCAGTTTGCAAATGAAGAAATTAAAGCTACATATAGTCATATGAATAAATGGTCCAAATCACTATTGATTAGAGAATTTCAAATTAAAACAACTATGATACCACCTTAAATCTACCAGACAGGCTATGATGACAAAAAGGGGAAATGATCAATGCTGGGGAAGATGTGGGAAGATTGGGATGGGTAGAATTTGAACTGATTTATCCATTCTAAAACTATACCCAAAGTGCAATAAAACTGACCCAGCAAAACCAACAGTAGGCCTATATTCAAAAGAAATTATAAATAATGGGAAAAGTTTCACATGGTCAAATATATTTATAGCTCTTTTTGTAGTGGCAAAGAATTGAAAATTGAGGGGATACCCGCCAGTTGGGGAATGGCTGAACAAGTTATAGTATACAGATGTTATGGAGCTGTTCTACAAGAAACCATGAGTGGTGGGACTTAGAGAAGGTTGGAAAGAATTACATTAACTGATGCTGAGTAAAGGAAGTAAAACCAAGCTCAGTGGTACATTGAGATTTCAAGCATTAGGCACAATCTTCTCAGCATTTCCAGTCATTCATTGAATCAGAAAATGCCTAAGCTCACTTAACTATTTAGTTATACTGATAAACACCAGGATCAATACAAAAAGAAGATTGCAGAATGGAAATCAATCCAGAGTGTTTTGATGGAAGTTGCAGCTGCAAACATAAAACAAATAGGTGGCACAATTGAGCTGATAGAGACTGGGAAAGAAAAGCTCCATAATGGCCTAGAAATACCTCTTCCTCCAATTTTACTTGACACACTGAGTTCAGATCCTCAGAAGGAAACCATATGTATCTGGATGTACAATCAGCAGCCCTGGAGGATGGCTGGAACAGTGAGCCCTTCACAGTGGTAGAAAGAGATGGAAAACTGTATGGAAGAGGTGAACTGATGACAAGGGACCAGTACTTGGCTGGTTAAAAGTCCTTGAAGCTTTCCAAAAAAATTAAAGTAGTATATCCCTGTCAACATCAAATTTTGTCTAGAAATCATGGAGGATTCTGGTTCAGAAGGCCTGGATGACTTGATAGATTCCAAAAAAGATACTTTCTTCAAAGATGTGGATTGTGTTACTAGTTGGGGAAAAATAAACGCTGTATTACATATGGCCTCAGAGGAATTTGCTGCATTTTTTTATAGAGGTAGAATGCTCTGACAAAGATCTTCATTCTGGTGTGTATATGGTAGTTCAGTGCATGAAGCTATGCCTGATCTCATTACTCTGATGGGCTCCTTGATGGACTGAAAGGGTCGTGTTTTCATCTCTGTATTAATGAAGCAGTGGCTCATGTTACTGATGAGGAGTGTTTGTTGTATGAAAAGACTGACCTTGATTTGGAAGAATATGCAAATGATGTAGGAGCAGAGTTACTTTTCCATGACCCAAAGGAAAAAAAAATCTTAGTGCACAGATGGAGATATCCATCTCTCTCTCTCCCCCCATGGAATTGAAGGAGCCTTCTCTGTAACAGGAGCTAAAACTGTGAATCCCCAAAAAGTGATTAGCAAGTTCTCAATAAGACTGGTACCAGATATGGTACCCGAGGGTGTCAAAAAAGCAAGTTTTAAGTTACTTGAATGCAAAGTTTGCTGAGTGAAGAGTCCCAACAAATTCAAGGCATACATGGATCACGGTGGAAAACCCTGGGTGTCTGACTTCAATCATTCCCCATTATCTGGATGGGAGAAAAGCCCTGAAAAGAGTTTTTGGTGTTGAACCAGACTTGACCAGGGGGGGGGCAGTATTCCTGTGACCTTGACCTTCCAGGAGGTCACTGGTAAAAATGTAATGCTTCTGTCTGTTGGATGAGATGATGGTGTTCATTCACAAAATAATAAAAAAAAAAACTCAATAGGCATAACTACATAGAAGGGACCAAAATTCTGGGTTCATACCTGTATGAAGTATGTCAACTGAACTGAGTCAAATATTTGACACTTTGGAGAGACATCTAACCAGAAAGTTGGTTAATCTGGTCATTGGATCATTTTTCATTAGAAGGCCTCTTATTTTTCTCTTTTCTCTCTATTAAGACAAATACCTACAAAAGCCTGGAACATCTGTCATTACTATACATACTATACACATTCCTATTTTGTAAAATTGGAACCACTTGTGGAGACACAAGACTGTCACATATTTATATTTTACTTCCAAGGAGGCTCTGAATTTACATGTTATTGTCTCGGTGCTCTGTTTCCAACATTGCTATGAAATTACCCCCCCCAAAGGATATTCCACTAAAACAGGAATTTTTAACCTTGTCTGTGTCACAGACCTTTTGAGCAGTCTGATGGAGTAGATTAATATTCTCTCTTCTAAAATTATAATTGAAGAAAATGATGAATTTTCTTTAGAAGTTAGCAAAAAAAGATTTCCCCCTTAGATAAGTTCATAGATCCTCTAAATTCTATTCTTGAACCCCAGGTTAAGAATTCCTAATCTAAAAAAAAATTAAGTCCTCTTTAAAAATGTTACTGAAAGGGGCCACTAGGTGGCACAGTGGATAAAGCACTGGCCCTGGAGTCAGGAGTACCTGGGTTCAAATCTGGTCTCAGACACTTAATAATTACCTAGCTGTGTGGCCTTGGGCAAGCCACTTAACCCCATTTGCCTTGCAAAAACCTGAAAAAGAATGTTATTGAAAGCTCTTGGCCCAAAATACAAGGATTAAAATTTTATAGCCTGGATAATAAAAATCAACATTAGTAACAAGTTTTTGATTTTCTTTTAAAAGAATAGCCTTTTAACTATTTACCACATTCTTTGTCTATTTTATTCCTTATCTGAGTAGTCTTTTTTTTTAAAAGCTGATTCACCTAGCTATTAAAGGAAATATTTAAGAGTATGGCTTTTGTTAACATCTCATTTTCTTGCTGCATTTCAATGTGTCATTAATTCTCTTCAAAATTTTGGCAATTGGTCTTTCCTGTCTTTAGACAATGACAAACCCCATTGAACTTAATCAGAATAATTCCTTTTTTTCATGTGTGTGCTGCTAAATAAAAATTTTAAATGAAAAAAGGAAGTAAAAAGCAAGAAAACATTGTACACATTAACACTGTCAACTGATCAGTTATAATGGAGGTAGGTCTTTCTCAGCAATTTAGAGATCAAGTACAACCCTGAGAGACCTGTTATGGACAATGCCATCCACAACCAGAGTGGGGGGGAATAACACCACTGCCTCTTGTTTTTCCTTCCTAAGTCATGGCTTCCTTTCTTTTCCCTTAGTCTTAATTCATATATATATATATATATATATATATATATATATATATATATATATACACACAAATATATATTAGTTATTTTGCAAATATTAAACAAAAATGTACATGTACAACTTTGTACAACTTTACCAGACTGTTCACTGCCAAGTGGAAGGGTGGAGGAAGGGAAGGTGGTAGAAAATGTGTAACTTATAAATTTGTAAATGGATAAATGCTGAAAAACTAAAACTAAAACTAAAATATATTTTTAAAAAGGTAGACTAATTAAAAGAACATGAAATATTTTGTTGGATTTATGCAAAAAGGAAAATGTATAACTAAACAATAGAGAATATTGTAGATTGTATAATGAATGATTTTGACTATATCAAATTAAAAAGTTTTTTATTAGAAGGAAGGCAGAAAGCTGGGAAATAATTTTCACAGCTAAAGTTTCTGATAAAGGATTCATTTCTAAAATAGAGAACTGAATCAAATTCATAAGATTTTGGGTCATTCCCCAATTTATACTCAAAGTTTTAGATGAAGAAATAAAAGCTATTTATAGCTTTTACAAATGTTTCCAAACATTACTGATTTGAGAAATTCAAATTAAAACAGCTATGAGGTAACACTTCATAACTATCAGATTGGCTAAGATGACAAAAAGGAAAACGATCAATTTTGGTGAGGATGTAGGAAAACTGGGATACTGATCCACTGTTGGTAGAACTGTATACTGATCCTATCTTTCTGGAGAGCAATTTGGAACTATGCCCAAAAAACCAAAAAACTGATCATTCCCTTGGATCCAGAAATACCAACACTAAATCTTTATCCCAAAGAAATCATAAAAAATGGAAAGTCACATTTTCAAAGATATTTAAAGCAGCTCTTTTTATAGTAGCAAAGAATTGGAAATTGAGCGGATGCCCATCAATTGAGGAATGAATTGGAATATGAGTGTTATGAAGTACTATTGTTCTATAAGAAATCATGAGTAGTCAGCCTTTAGAGAAGCCTGAAAAGACTTATATGAACTGATGCTGAGTGAAGTGAGTAGAACCAGGAGAATACTGTATACCTTAACAGTAAAACTTAGATGATCAACTATGATGGATGCAGCTACTCTCAGAAGTTCAGAGATCAAGGACAATGCTTAAAGACCTGCTTTGGAAAATCATATCTACATCCAGAGTTTAAAACTATGGAGTATGAATGCAGAGCAAATCATATTATATTCACTTTTTAAAATTTATCTTTTTCCTTTCTTTCTCATTTTTCCTTTTTCATTTTTTTCTTTCCCCTTAGTTTTAATTCCTCTTTCACAACATAAATATGGAAATAAGTTAAACATGACTGTACAGAAAATAAAATAAAATTTCAATTAAAAATGTATTTTAATATTAAAATCAATCAAAAATCATATTTAGTACCTACCATGTACCAAGCACTGTGATGCATGCTGAGAATATTAATAAGAGGCTAAAGATTGCCCTTGCCCTCAAGGACCTACAAGAAGACAACAAACAAATACAAACAGGCTATATACAACACAAATAGGAAATAATTTAGAGAAGGAAAGCACAGGAATTAAATAGAGGAAAACTGGTAAAAGCTTCTGTGATTTTAATTGGAACTTAAAGAAACCAGGAAAGGAAGAGTATTCCAGGCATGGGGGACAACCAGACAAAATACTCCAAATGGAAAGATGAAATATTTTAAATTTCAGGAGACCGCTGTCAAAGGATCACAAAGTATGTAGCAGGGAGTAAGGAGTAAGAAAAACAGAAAGGTAGAAGAGTGCTGTGTTAATGGACTTTGAATGCCAAACAAAGCATTTGTGATACTGAAGAAACAAAGTCATTGGAGTTTCCTGAACTTTGGGTTAGTGACATTTTTTATTTTTGTGGTTGAAGGAAGGATGAATAGGAGTGAGGAGAAACTGAAGACAGGCAGACCATTAGTAGGATATTCCAATAGTCCAGGTGTGAGGTAATAAGGGCCTGCATTAGAGTGGTGATAGTATCAGAAGAGAGAGATTGCTGAGATGAAATTGTCAGATCTTGGCAACAGACTATTAGGTTGTGGACCTGAGGAACTGGATGAAGATGCCATCTATGGTAATAGGACAGGAATGAGGGTTGGTTATGAGACAGACTTTGTTAACCTCATGGATAATGAAACCATGTGAGATAATGGGATTACCAAGTAGTTTAGTGTCAGGAGAGGAGAGAACCCAGGCTAGAACTTTGTAGAACATCTACAGTTGAAGGCATGATCTGGATGAAGATCTGGCAAAGGAGAAAGACGAAATCATCAGCTAGTTAGGAGGAGAATCAGGAGAGAACACTATTTGGAAACCCTAAAGAAAAGAGAGTATATCAAGGGGAAAAGAGTGATCAACAGTGTCAAAGATTGCAGAGAAGTTGAGAATGGTGTCATTGTTGTTCAATCATGTTCAACTCTTCATGACTTCATTTGGGATTTTTCTTGGTAAAGATACTGGAGTTGTATACTATTTCCTTCTTTAGTTCATTATATAGAGGAGAAGACCGAGGCAAACAGATTAATTGGATTGCCCAGAGTCACAATTTGAGTCCAGTCTGAGGCTGGATTTGAACTAATGAGTATAAGTCTTTCTGACTCCAAGTCCAGTGTTAGATTCACTGCACCACTGAACTAAGGAGAATAAGGATTGAGAAAAAAAAAACATTGGTTTTGGCTATTAAGAAATCACTAATAATTTTGGAGATAGAAGTTTTGGTGGCATTATGAGATTGGAAGCCATATTTTAAGGGGTTAATTAAGAGAGGAGAAAAATGGAGGGATGTATTGTAGATGACCTTTTCAAGATTAGCCACAAAGAGAAAAGATAAAGAATGACAATTCTACAAAAGGTAAGTTACTTTTGGTTATGTGGGAAGAGACTACAATTTCACCATGTAGAGAGAACTCCTTACTGATAAGACCAACAATTGTAACTGATTTTTTAAATTTATTTTTATTTTATTTTATTTTTTATTTTTTGCAAGGCAATTGAGGTAAGTGAGTTGCCCAGGGTCACACAGTTAGGTAATAATTGTCTTGAGACTGTATTTGAATTCAGGTCCTCCTGACTCCAGGGCTGGTGCTGTATACACTGTACCACCTAGTTGCCCCTGTAACTTATACTTTTAAGAAAATCAGCACAATACATATGTTAAGTAAATTGCCCAAGGCCAAACCTAGGATGTGTGAGAGGCAGGACTAGAACTTATTATCATGATTTCCGTACATCTCTGTGCAAGCATTATTATCCCTATTGTATAGTGATAGAATACAGAAATGAATTTATTTTTCCCCCCAAACCCTTTCCTCTAACAAATACCACTTTACTTTAAATCACCTAGATTTACAATCCATTTTTGAAGGACTTTGAATGCCAAACAAAGCCCCAAGGCCATCCTTCTTTTCACTATGCCATGCTTCAACTCTAAAGTAAGTTATTATGTAAATAAATGAATTTTCCTGGGAAGCAGAGGGTATGGTCCTTTGAATGCCCTACTGGAAAATGACAAGAGACCAAGAAATATAAGGATACGGCTTTTTCAGGGATGCTTGAATCACTACATAATTTGTAGAGGCTCTGAACTTATGAATAGTTTTTTTGCAGAGACAATCGACTTCCCCCCATAGTATACAAAGTCTTGGTCCTTTTTCCTAAACCAGTCATTTGCATAGACCAACAATGAGAGAATAAAAAATTGGGGAACCCTGACCCCCAGAACTATATGGTGATTACAAGGCAAAAAGTTCATTGCTTGATTATGGTCTAAACTACAGAGATGAAGAAGATTTAAGTAACATTCTGGATCCCATAAGTTAAGGGAAACTTATTAAATGAGCCTTGAACCAAGAAGGAGATTTTATATATAAATATGGAGAGAGAGAGAGAGAGAGAGAGAGAGAGAGAGAGAGAAGATAGATGAACAATGAACAGACAAATAGGAATCTCCCACTTCCTGCTCGTGAGGTGAAAAATTTCAGTCAAGTCCCTGAAATAGCAAAACTAAACATTTCCCCCCCAATTCTAGGCTAAAGGTCTTTGAAGGAGCACAAACAGTATCCTGTTTGAAAGTTGCTGCTGAGCTAGATGTTGGAGATGGAGAGACTACAGTTACCCATTGAGGGAGTTGTTGCAGAGTCAGCAACATTTTAGTATATCTAAAATCAGACACAGAATTTCAAATCTGAGTTCATGGGGAAGCCAGTATTGAAAGGGGTAAGAGACAGAGAAACTGAATGGTAAGGGTCACAAACAGAACCAGCTGGGGAATAAAACTATGATGATATGTTATCTGACAATGAATTAAGAATAAAATATATGCTAATCTTACTAAAAATAATTACCTAGGGATAAAAATACCCTGAAAGCAATGATAAGAGCTTATTGAATAAGTGATTGAATTGAATTGAATAAGTGATTGAATAAATGATAACTCTTCGAAATACTGAAAAGTTAAAGAGTTCCATCAGTTGGATCTAAGCATAAGCAAAATAATTGCTAAAGCTCCCTTCTAGTTCTAAGATTTTAATATAAATTACAATTTTAAACACTTAAACAGGAAGATAAAATAATTATTCACTTTCACAAAAATTACTTGCTTGGTGTTCTGATAACATTTTTATTTTTTTATTCTCATTTTGTACAAATGTTTTTTTTACATTAATAAAATATTCTTGTTTAAGAGTAAACAAAATACCCCCATCCCCCTCATGAATATAGACTTGCTTGAGTGATAAAGTAAAGGGGAGAGAAAAAAAATTAAAATTAAAAAAAAATAAAAATATTAATTGTAGGTATGGCCAGGTAGCCCAATGGACAAAGCACCAGTCCTGGAGCCACGAGCACCCGAGCCCACATCCAGCCCCGTAGACCCAACAATCACCCAGCCGTATGACATGCAAGCCACCCGATCCCCACTGCCCTGCAAAAACCAAAAAGAAGAAAAAAAAGACCTAAAATAAAATAAAATAGTAATAATAGTAGGGGTGGCTGGGTAGCAGACAGAGCATTGGCCCTTGAGCCAGGAGCACCCGGGTCCAAATCAGGTCTCAGACACTCAAAGATCACCCCGCTATGTGGCCCCAGGCAGGCCACCCAGGCCCATTTGCCCTGTAACCCCCCAAATAATAATAATAATAATAATAATAATAATAATGATAAATGTGCTTCAGTCTTTGTTCCAACACCAACAACTCTGGCATGGGTGGATTGTATTCTTTATGGTAAGTCCATCGCAAAAGTTACTTCCATATTTTTCCAACATTGCCATTGATGATCACAACTCTCTCCTTTCTTATTTCTTCACTACCATGTACTATATTTTCTCTCTCCTTTCACTCTGACTCTGCTGTAGGGTAGCTGAGTGGTGCAGCAGACAGATCCCTGGTCCTGGGGCCAAGAGGCCCTGAGCCCCCATACCACCCCTTAAGCCCAGAATCCATCTGGCCCCATGGTCCTGGACAGGCCTTCCAATCCCAGCCCCTTGCAAGAAGTAAAAAAGAAAATGTGTTATATCTGACCATGCTCCCCCCATGGTCCATCCTCTCCTCCTTTATTCACATCCCCACCCCTTCCCTCTGCTCCCCCCTCCTTCTTACTCCAGATGCCTATACCCCATTGAGTATATATGCTGTTTCCTCTCCTAGCCACCTCTGAAGGTTCCCTCATTCCCCCTTGCCTCTCCCCTTCTATATCATTGCAATAGCTCATTGTAATAAAAAAAATCTTATTATATGAAATTTCTTGGCTTATTCCTCCCCTCTCCTTTTTCTTTCTCCCATTACATTTCCTTTTCTATTGACTCCATTTTTACGCCATATTTTTATCTCCAAATTCAGCTTTCTCCTGTGCTTCAACTATAAAAGCTCCCTCTACCTGCTCTGTTAACTGACAAGGTTCATATGAGTAATTATCAGTGTCATTTTTCTGTGCAGGAATGCATGCAGTTCATCATCATTAAGTCCCTCATATTTTCCCCCTCTCCTCCAAACTCCATGCTTCACCTGAGTCCTGTATCTGAAGATCAAACCTTCTGTTCAGCTCTGGCCATTCCAAAAGGAACATTTGAAATTCCCCTGGTTCATTGAAAGTCCATCTTTTTCCCAGGAAGAGGACATTCAGCCTTGCTGGGTAGTTCATTCGTGGCTGCATTCTAAGCTCTTTTGCCTTCTGGTATATTATATTCCAAGCCCTACGAGCTTCCAATGTAGTTGCTGCTAAGTCCTGTGTGATCCTGACTGCAGCTCCACGATATTTGAACTGTGTCCTTCTGGCTGCTTGTAATATTTTCTCTTTGACTTGCTAGTTCTGGAACTTGGCTATAATATTGCTAGGGGTTATTTTTTAGGATTTCTTTCTCGCGGAGATTGGTAGATTCTCTCCATTTCTATTTTGCCCTCTGCTTCTAGAATATCAGGGCAATTTTCCTGTAGTAATTCTTTGAAAATGATGTCAAGGCTCTTTTCCTGATCATGACTTTCAGGTATTCCAATAATTTTTAAATTATCTTTCCTAAGTCTGTTTTCCATATCAGTTGTTTTTTCAATGAGATATTTCACATTTTCTTCTAATTTTTCATTTTTTTTTTTTGGTTTTGAAGTATTGATTCCTGATTTTTGGTACATTCATCAAACTCCCTGAATTCTATTCTTTGTCTGAAGGATTTGTTCTCCTCAGAGAGTTTTCTTATCTCTTTTTCCATCTGGCCAATTTTGCTTTTTAAAGCATTCTTCTCCTCAGTAACTTTCTGAACTGTTTTATCCATTTGACCTAAGCTGGTTTTTAGCATGCTATTTTCTTCAGCATTTTCTTGGATTTCCTTGACTAAGCTGCTGACTTCATTTTCATGTTTTTCCTGCATCTCTCTCCTTTCTTTTCCCAGTTTTTCTTCCAACTCCCTCATTTGATTTTCAAAATCTTTTTTGAGCTCTGTCATAGCCTGAGCCCAGTATATGTTTTTCTTAGAGTCTTTAGATGCAGGAGCTTGTGCTTCCTCATCTTCAGACTGAGTATTTTCATCCTTTTTGGGCTCATATGCAAAATATTTCTCAATGGTCTTCCTCTTGTTTCTCTGCTTGCTCATTTTCCCAGCCTGGGCCTGGTTTTGGGGTGCTTCCTGAGCTTTTGGGGCACGTCCACAAGGGTCTCAGTGTGTGAGGCTCTGTCCTCCCTCCTGGTCTATGAATGACCATAAGCGCCCCCCTCTGCCACAGGGTTGAGGTGGGGGGGGGGGGGCCCTGCTGTTTTATGGGGGGCCCTAGACTGGGATCAGGGTCTGAATGTGGTCAGAGCCCCAGAGTCCTGTTCCAGAGGCAGAGGACAGAGCTCTGCAGTCTCTCTCTCTTCACTCCCCTCCCTCAGCTCAATGGGCTCATGCCCTGGGGGCTGCTCCTTAAGGACTCCACCTGCTTCTGTTTCTGGATCAGGGCTGTGGAAAGACCATGCTGCTTGCTGTGTGCTCTGAGGGCTAGGCTCCACGTGCTCCCTTTGGCAGAGTTCCCCCACTGTTCCCCCACTTTGTGCCTGGTGCTCCCCGGGGTGCAGCTCAGAAGACTCCCCCACTGCTGTGAGCTGAGGCTCCCAGCACCCTGGGGCTGCCTCTGGGAGGCTGAAGTTCTTTAGCTCTGGAGGGCCACCCCTCTGGTGGGCCACCCCTCCGATCCTGGGGAACAGAGTCTTTCTGCTCTTTTCCAGGTTACCTTGAGTAGAAGAACTGCCTCATTGGGTCCCTCTGTGGGTTCTATCTCTCGAAAGTTTAGTTAGAATTCTTAGTTTCAAGTTTTCTCAGAGAGCACCTAAGACTCAAGATCCCTTCTTGTTGCCATTTTGACTCTGCCCCTCCCCATAACATTTTAATAAACTCCACAGCATTTACAGATTTGATTTTTATAAGAGAATATAACTTGTAAAACCTAATCTGTATAAAATAAACTTACTAGTCAATCAAAAATGGACTGTAAATCTAAATGATTTGAAGGAAAGTTGTGTTGGGTAGAGGAGAGGTTTTGGGGGGAGGGAAATAAATTGATTTCTGTATTCTATCACTATTCAATAAGCCTTCAAATACAATCAGGTGGTAGCCCACATTTGGGAGAGTAGAGTGGCCTCTCTGCCAAGAAAGTGAATTCTCTGGATCTCAGTTTCCCCATCAGTAAAAGGAAGGGTTTGGACTAGGTGACTTCTGAAGAGCCTTCTTTTATAGCCTAAATTTACCATACTAAATGAATGATAAGATCATACATGAGAGTCTAGAAAACTGAGTTCTGATCTCAGTGTGCCCTCTTATCTGGATGACCCCAAGAAAATTATTTCAATTTTCTGAGTCCTAGTTTCTTCATCTGTCAAATGAAAATATGATTAAATAACATTATATGTATATAGTCTAATTACAAGGTTAGCATTATGTTATTTCCAAAAGATTCATACAATTCTTACAAATGTGTATTGGCACTACTACTAGGTTTATTTCCCAAAGAGAATATAAAAAATGGAAAAAGGCCCACATGTATAAAAATATTTATAGCAGTTTTTTGTAGAAGCAAAAAAAAAATGGTAACAGGGAAATATCCATTAATTGGGGAATGGCTAAACAAGTTGAGGTATATGGACATGATGGAGAACTATTGTCTGTAAGAAATCATGAACAGATAAAAAAAGACTTACGTGAACTGATGCTGAGTGAAGTGAGAAGAACAAGGAGAATATTGTACACATTAATAGCAACATTGTTATGATCTGCTATGATAGACTTAAGACCTTCCCACAGTACAATGATCAAAGACAATTCTAAGAGTTGTGACTGAAGATATAATCCACATCCAGAGAAAGAACTATAGTCTGAATATAGACCAAAAGCAAACTATTTTCACTTTTTAAAATTTGTTTTTTCAATTTTTTTCCTTCTCATGTTTTTCTCCTTTTGTTCTGATTCTTCTTTCACAACCTGACTAATATGTAAATATGTTTAACATAGTTGTATAAGGATAACCTATATAAGATAACACCCTGTAAAGGGGAGGGGGGGCGGGAAAGAAGGGAAGGAGAAAAATGTGAAATTCAAAATAGGGGGGGCGGGAAAGAAGGGAAGGAGAAAAATGTGAAATTTAAAATGTCAAAAAAAGAATGTTGTTAACTATCTTTACATGTAATTGAAAAAATGAAAATAATGAATAAATAAATGTGTATTGGAGATTGTTGTTGTTCAGTTATTTCCAATCTCTGTAACAAAATTTGGCAGAGATACTGGAGTAGTTTGCCATTTCCTTCTCCAACTCATCTGAGAAAACTGAAGCAAACTAGGTTAAATAACTTCCCAGGTCACACAGTAAGTGTCTGAGGTCAGATTTGAACTTACAAAGATGAGTCTTCCTGACTCCAGGAGTGGCACTCTATCTACTATATCACATAGCTACTCCTATATTGAAGATTAGCATGATAATTAGTCATTATAGTAAAATCAAAGGCTACAATAATTATACAAAATAAAATCTACCTAAAGAACAAATAAAATATCTATTAAAATTATTTTAATATAATAAACCACTCATAAAAAGTTAAGGAGAGTACCTGATGCTGATTCTAATGAGAATACACAGTATTTCTATGTTCCTTTCTCTATTCATGAAGTTATATTTTAATAATCATACATAGCATTTGTAAGCAATAAATGATAATGTCGATGAGTTAATAATTGCAGTTTTTAGCAATCACATGAAATACATTATTCTATACTTTACACATAGAAGGTACTTGAGGAATGTTTGCTGCATCAAATTCTTACACACTTTTAAGACTGCATGTATTTAGATGCTAAGAGCGATTCATCTAAAACATTTAAATACTAATTGCAGCTCTGAGAAAATTTCAGAATTGTTTTTCTTTAAACATTTATGTCTCTAGAAGATATGTTAAAATTCTTTAAACAAGAACTACAGCTTGAAGCTGATAGTGGTAACAAATAAAAGCACATTTCATTATTCTTTAACAGAGATAACACTTAAGAATAATTTCACGAGTTTGCACAATGGGTTTTTATGCTATACATCATCTATATTTTACTGTTTAAAATGTAATTCCACAAATAGATTTGAAAATAAAAATAGGGCATTTAATATTTAACAAATGTTTATAAGTAGGAAAATTTAATAGGAACTGTATTAATCAATCAATAAGCATTTACTACTACAGGAACTATGCTAAGCAATGGAGATACAAAGAAAGACCAAAACACCAGCCATGACCTCAAGGAATTTCTGTGCCAGTGAGAGAGACAATATGTAAATAACTAGGTACAAGCAAGATAGATAAATCTCAAGAGGACAGGTGCTAATCTTAAGGGGGATCCAGAAAGGCCTCTTACAGAAGGTAGGATTGGAACTGAGTTTTAAAGGAAGCCAGCAAAACAGACATAGAATTGAATAGGGAGAACATTCCAGGCATAGTGACAGCCAGTGCAAAAGGCACTGAGGTAAATGGAGGGCCATTTGAGTAAAAAGACAAATAGACTAGGGTAGCTAGATGGGACCCGAGTTCAAATCGAGTCTCAGGCACTTAATACTTACTTAGCTGTGTGAGCTTGAGCAAATCACTTGTCCCCATTTCCTTGCAAAGAACAACAACAAAAACAAAAGGCAAATAAACCAAAATAACTGAATCAAAAAGTAGAGGGGAAGAAAAATATAAGACCACTGGAATGGTAAGGGACAAGTCTTAAAGAACTTTAAATGACAAAAAGAAGACAACATTTTGACTTGGAGGTAATAAAGAATTACTAGAATTACTGACTAGAAGGAGGCTGCTAGTCAGATCTACACTTCAGAATAATCACTTTGGTAGCTGAGTGCAGTGGGGAGAAGCAAGGAAGGGAAACCAATTAGAAGTCTATTGCAATAATCTAGATGAGAAATGATGAAGGCCTCAATAGGTGAGATTATAGTGAGGAGCTGAGATTGCAAACTTGGATAACTGGCAGGATAGAGTTCTCTTCAACAGTAATAACTAGTTAGAGGTGAGAGTTTTGGAGAAAAGATAATGAGTTCTGTTTTAGATATACTGAGTTTGAGATGTTCAGAGAATATTCAGTTTGAGAATTTCAAAAACAGTTGGTAATATTTAGACTTTAGTTGGAGAATAACAAAGATTGGGTGATAACTGATATAGATAATTAAACTGTGAGAACTGAAGAAATCTTCAAAGGGGAAAGCATAAATGGACCAAGACAAAGCCTTAAGAAATATTCAGGGCTAGAGGATGAAACATGGATGAAAATCTAGAGGAAAAAAAGAATGAAAAGAAGCAGGCAGACAGGTAACAAAAGGAGTGTAGAGAGTAGATTCATGAAAATGTGAAGAGGAGAGAGAATCCAAGAAATGATCAACAGTTTCAATGATTATAGATTAGACAATTATTGGCACTTAAGAAGTCTCTGGGCAGTTATAATTGGATGAGATCAGAAGTCAGTCAGATTGCAGAGATTTAGAAGCCAGTGAGTGGAGAGAAAATTAGGGTATATTTGTTTTTTCTAAGTTTGTTTACTGGGGAAGGGACAGAAAGATATTAGACAACACTAGTAGGGACAGTAGAATCAACAGAGAGTTTATAGTCTGAAAACTTTCCTTTAGAAATTTATAATTTCAAAATTGATCTGAATTCCATAACATTATCATCTTTGCTATCATTTGGTAAATTAATTTAGGAGCACATCTGATTATTTTGTACTTAGTAAACTATTAATTCTCATTTAACTATGAACAGATTATCCACAGGAAATTTGCTTTCAAGTTTAGAGGCAGCATTTTAAATAGAGGTGATTTAATTATTTTTTCCTGAAAATTCAGTTCAACTTTGTATGGCAGGAAAAACACTATGCATGTGATTGGTGAACCTGTCATAATCTTTGAAAGTTGTTGGAGAAAAAGGAAATATGCTTCACAATTAAAGAAGAATGAAGTTGCAATTTTTTAAATGGGAAAAGACTGGTGTCTATAAACAGTCATTGATTTGACTTTGACTTCTGGCAAAGCTTGAGAATACATTATTGAAAGAATGGTTAATGAATACTTGGAAAGGTAGGATATAGGACAAAAAGTCAGGAAAGCTTAAATCAAATACAGGTAATAACATTATTGTTTTACAAGGATTATTGGGCTGGTAGCCTATCAGAGGAATGCTGCAGATATTTACCTAAATTTAAAGAAAAACACTAGAAAAAGTTTCTAATGTTATTCCTGTGGACAAGGTGGAAAGATGTGGGTTAGATCATTTAGAACTCATCAAATTCAAGAAATAATCATTAGTAGTTTGACATAAACTTAGAGAAAAAGTAGAAGGCACCAGGCAGGGATCTGTTCTTGGCCCTGTGCTGTGTAACATTTTTGTCATTGACTTGGATAAAGTGATGTCATGTTTATCAAATTTGCAGACAATAAATAACTAGCAGCTAACATTTTAGACTAACAGACAGATCACAAATACTAATTAAGCTAAAACAATTAGCCAAGATTGATAAATGACATTTAATTAGTAAAATCTTACACCTAGGTTCAAAAACTTAGCTTAAATATTTGAGATGTGACTACACACCAGTGTGTTTCATCAGAACCTGAAGTTTTAATCTACTGTTGGTTCAAAATGTGATACATATGATACAGCAATAAAAAAGACTAATGCAAAAAAAATGTCATTAAAAGAAGCATAGCTTCCTGGCTGAAGGAGCTAATAAGTCCTATTCACTATATTTTGGTCCAGTCATATCACATTCTTTTCAGTCCTGAGTTTTACATTTTAGGAGGACTAATTAGCAAGCTGGAGAGTGTCCAGAGGGAGGCAAAAAAAAATGGTGAAGGGACTTGAGTTCATGCCATGAGGATAGGCTGAAGCAGCTGATGTTATTAACCTTTTAGACTTAGAAAGGATATGATAGTTGGACTCAAATATCTGAAAAACCATCATGCAGAGCAATGGTCTTCACACTCAACACTATCAGTAAACAAAAAAAATTTAAGCATGTATTCCCAAAATGTGTGTATTTACTTAAACATGTTATACACTACAATTCATATAAGATTATAAATTGAAAACATAAATATAAATTTTAAAATGATGAGATAAAGATGAAATATCTTAGGGTTGAGGAGTCATTTAAGTTTAGTGAGTAGAAAAATGACAGTCAGATCTTCACTTTATGAAAATTATTTTAGGAGCTGTGTGTAGAGTGGATTGGAGAGGGATAGATGGAAGCTATTGCAATGGTGCAGGAAAGAGGTAATGAAGCCCTAAACTGGGACAATGTCTGTATAAGTGAGGAGAAGGGTGACAAATATGAGAGATGTGAGATATAAAAACTAAATAGCAATTAACTGGATATATGAAACGAGTAAGGAATAGAAATTGATACTGAAATTTTCAACCTGTACATCTGGAAGGATAGATAAATTTGGAAGACAGTGAGTTTGGGAGGGAAGACAATGTAGGGAAATTTACAAAAATATATCTCATTCATGCCTGTTCATACTGTTCAATTCTCTGTCCCACCAGAAACCTAGAAAGGGAGAGATAGGACTCTTATTATGGACTGCACAATCAGAAAAGTGCCAGGAAGGCCAGGAAGGTAGTCTGGGAGAGAGAGAGTGCTTTTTACCATTATCATCTGTGCAACTGCTATAGCTTGGCAGTGAGTGGGTTACAAATGTCCTGAGGAGCTAACATCTGGCTCAAAAGTTAAGTATGGAGGTTTCAAATTAGCAGGAGGGGGAGAAGTAAGAAAGCATTGCCGAGTTGGGGTAGTATAATTGTGTTGGAGATCAAAAATTATGTTTGGCTTTTAAGGGGAATAGGGGAAAAGACCTATTCTTCCCACCTTCAAAATGAACATATATGGCTCCTTGAAGTCAGATGGAGGCACTCCCTCCCATCTCCAGGGGATTAAGGTAAGCACCCAAGAGACTACAAATGCTAAGGATTAATTCAATTTGTTCTTGACTTCAATAGGCAGAATTAGAAACTGGTACTAGTAAAATAAGATTTAGGTTTAAGAATTTAAACTCCCTAACAATTAGAGCTATCCAAAAGTGGAATAATGGTGGTGGTGGTGGTGGTGGTGGTTGGTGGTGGTAGTGGTAGTGGTAGTGGTAGTGGTGGTGGTGGTGGTGGTGGTGCTGCTGCTGCTGCTGCTGCTGGTGGTGGTGGTGCTGGTTTCCTCTGTGACTAGAGGTCAAGTAAAGGCTCCCTGACCAGTTGTTGGATCAAGAATGTCATACTTATACTTACACTGCATCTATCTTGAGTTCCAGTAGAGAAATTTGAACATTAAAATATTCACCTAAGTTTAATAAAGGAAAAATTCATCTTTGAAGTTTTCTATGAATCTGAGACATAAAAAATGTAAACTACAATAGAGGTCAGGATAGGGAAATCAGATTACAAATTTATATCCAAAACAGAGATCAGAAAAACATGCCAAAGCAAAACTTAAATGGATTTAGGGATTACCTACTATTTTTGATTTTACAAGTTTCTGTTTCCTCTCATTTGAATGAGAATAACTGATCTCTGATTATAGAGCATGCATTCAAATAGGGTGATTCTGCCCTACTCTTCATTTATGGCTATCACCACTTTTATTAAGTTCTAACAGGTTCTCTAGGGATTAATACAACAATCTCGATAGAAACAAAATTACAGACTCATAGAATGAGAGTTAAGAATTTTTGAGAGGCCAGGAATGAATGTTACATGATTAGGAAGGGGCCAAACACTGAGACTCATCAAAAATTAAGTATTCCTACCACTGTACATGCTTCACTGAGGCACAGTATCATGGAGAAAGTATTGGACTTGGAGTGGAGAAGATCTGGTTTCAGATCCTGCTTCAAACACTTACCAGTTGTGTGACCCTGGTCAAAGTCTTTAACTTCTGAGTTTCATTTTTCTCATCTGTAAAAATGAGGGGAGGATTCCAAATGATGGCCTTTGAGATCTTTTCCAGAATTGAATTTATGCTTTTCCCAAGTGGAGTACAATCTACTAATGGGACTCTCTTAATACGGTCAGCTGATAAGTTCTAAATCTTCCTTAATTCCAAACCCTATTTAGTCCACTCATCTTCATCACACATGCAAAAGAAAATAACCAAGCTAGACATTCTGACCAACCCTCATAATAATGCTTTCAAAAAACAAAATGTTATTCTAGCAAGAATTATTCTTTTAAAAAATGATTTTATTTATCTCATTCAATCTTTCCCAATTTCATGTAAGAAATCTGATTTCAAATATGCATGTGAGGTCACAATACTACCTATTCTAAATAAAACCACACAGGCTTGTTGTGAACACCACATTTCCTCTTCTACAAAAAATATAAAAAATTTAGGAACTTTAGGGTTACAATGAGAGTTTCTTCTGAACTCTATCGTATTTCCTTATGACTCAAGGAAAGGCAAACCATGAAACCACCCCTAGGAGACCCACCTTGAATGCAGATATAGTTTTGTATGAACAGCCAGTTACTAAATGTATGGATCTACGTAACTATTTTAAAGTGATTTTTCTTAAACTTTTCTTCTCTAATCTTTTCCAATTCCCACTAAGTTCCTATGTAGAGAAACATTTGGGAAGTGCAAAGGAATAAATGAGAAGGTATGGAGGAAAGGAAATAATTAACTACAAAGAGCCATAGGAAAGCTGTTGAAAAAGGAGAAAAGGAAAGGATAGGAGCAAAGGAAAAGAATCTGAAGAGGACAGGGCAATTATTTGCTGAGCAACTACTTTGCTAAGCACTCTTAGTAGGCAATGAAGATTAGAGAATTACCAAACACATGGCCCAGTATAGCTATACAGACTTCCAAGTGTTGCCTGAACTAGATTAAAATGTAATAGTCATCTATTCATATGTGGTTAGCAAGAACACTTAAAAAAAGGTTTACTAAGACCCCCAATAATATTTGAGTTTTACACCACTGATGATGAAGATACAAATAAGCACAGAAACACATGCTCTGTCCACAAGCAACTTCTATTCTAGCAAAGAAGACAAAATACATATAAAAAAAGGAAACTGCTAAATTATTCCTACTTATATAAAAATTTAGGGGGGAAAAGTTGAAGATACAAATAAACACAGAAACACGTGCTCTGACCACAAGCAACTTCTATTTTAGCAAAGACAAAAGTAATACATATGGAAAAAAAGAAAACTGCAAAATTATTCCTACTTACTATAAAAATTTAGGGGGAAAAGGTGGTATAGACTGCTATGGTCAAGGAAAACTTCATTAACAACAAATAATAGAATGGTCATTGATTAATAACTTTTTAATGACAGAAATACATGAAAATCATCTGATAAAGTATAGGGAGCTACAAAGTATATAATTCATTTAGGAGGATCATCTTCAAAGGCCATCAATTGGAATCCTACATTAATTTTTGCAGTTTAGGAACCTGAAGCTCACATAAGAACCCAGGGGTTCTTGAGGAGAGAAGACCAGAACCCATTCTATTCTACCATACAACTAATTACTGGTGCCATTGATACAGTCATAATAAAGAGCCCTGGTATTTGCCCCTGACTCACTCTAAAAATAATAAAAGCTGATGTAGAAGACATAAACTCATGGGTATAAAGATTGAGGTAATGATGGAGAAAGATCAGGATTGAAACTGATGACAAGAATTTTTCATGAATCCCAACTCACTGCTATGTTCCAAAAATATCTCATTATTTGAAATTGAGAAAATACTTTTTCAGCTCCACAAATTATGACTAATCATATACTAAAGTAATAGAAATATGCCCTTAGTATGTAACACTAAGCCTCTGCTTTCTTTTAGACATGCCAAAATCCCTTGTATCATTGAGATTATATGTATTCATAAGATTGAAGAGCTAGAACTGATAGGGAGGAAAAAAAGAATACAGCTGTTCTTTTAACAGAATAAAATAGATAAAGCAAATTTTATGAAAATTCTCAGTTAATTCTTCACTTTTCCTTAAGGATTTTTAAAGACTGAGTCTAAACTTAAAAATGTGTTAGTTATTTTTAAAGTATACAGCCCAATTTCAAATGCATCTGCAATTTTCATTTTTTTCCTTGTTTATTGTGAAAATGGTCAGAATTTTTCTACACTATGTCAAATGCTAAGAAAATTCCATTAAAGTGCTCCTCCATTACTTCAACACAATGTAGAGGGAAGCCTGAATTCTCAAAAGCTGTGCCAACTGAGTACAGACTCTAGCTACTCTTTTCAGACTAGAAAGGTTTCAAATAAACTTCAACCATAAGCTGTCTGAGGACTACCCTTTTTTAAAAAATCTATTGAATTGAAGATCACTAACAAAAACCCAATGAATGATTTTGTAAATGACAAAAATACATGAAGATCATCTGCTAAATTGCAGAGAATATGCAATCTATATCTATGGAAGAGGTGCTTAAAAGTGATAAAAATCACAAATCTGAGCATCCAATAGTAACAGCATATTTGTAACACTATAGCTGGCATTAAGTTTCCAGGTTCTAAATACCATAATTATAATCAGTCTGCCAAACTCAGAAAAAAACTTTAAGTAAACAGGCAGGCAAGATTATAAAACATGTGCCTATCCCATTTTATTCACAAATATTCCTAAAGATTATCTGGATTCCAAAACAATTGTCAATAACCTGCTAGTAATTTATTGAAATTGAAGTCCAGAGAGGAAAATATCTAGGTTGTGAAAAACTCAAGGTCAGACATTTAGACAGGGGAAAATCCAGGTCTCAAACTCAAGATCTTTTGATTTCATGTATTTCACTGTATCATACTAACTATATTACTGGGACAACTTGAATCTTTGCTTATTTCCAATGTCTGGTCCTTAGTCTGGTTCCCTTTTCAAAGCTCTCCAATTTCTCCATATTCTTTACAATAATCTAAAATTTAAAAAGTGTCCAACATTTAGTGTAGGAGAAAAAAGTATTTCACATCTTTTACACACCATTCCTGTATGTTGAAATTTACTAAAACATTTGAGTCATATTCAATTTGAAGAACACCATGATCCCAGTTTAAACAGTTGTTGAATCTAAAATTTGGGTAATTAATTTATATTTTATGCTTACTAATTTTCATGATGCTTTTGAGTACTGATGGGATTTATTTTCTATTTGCAAATGAATATTTAGAGTAATTGCACAGTCTGATTTAGTACATGAAGAATGAGGTTTATGTTCACATATGGAGAAAGTATAAACACATATTTTGTAATTCAATATGGTCAAGGACCCTGAAATTCTAAAATAGGAATCATTTCAAGATATTATAACTATTCATCAGTTTCCACAAACTGGCAAAGAAAAAAATTTTCTAATGTCATCTAATTCACAAGGAGATTAATATTAAATCTGTGCAGTTTATATATATGAAGATTCAAATGAAATTTGAACTCTACCCTTATGGTAGTTATTTTTCCCATTTTTTAATACTTTGTCTTCTAATTCTTTATTGAAGGTAAAAATGCAACAGACATATAATACATGCTATAATTGGGCTCAATCTAATAAGGAAAGTAACATTCTTGTTCCATTCTATTTTACTGTCTCAAACTGCTGAAAGAAATACTTCATGATAGGTTGAAGTAGTATGAGTGCTTAGTAGTGTGTTGCAGAATACTATGTCTATAACAAACTAACTCATAAGGAAGTGAGGTGGGTATAGAAGAATCTAGGAGTCTGATGAGTGATGCCATCTAGTCTCTTAGCTTATATATTTAGGAGAGGGAAAATGGTGCATCATGCCTAATGTAACCTAAACTCTTTCTCTAAAAATACAAATTAACAAGAAAAGGAAAGGCTGATTATAATTTTTTAAATACATCATTGCATATGCCCCACATGCAGTAGTGCCCTTATATAAATTCTTCCTTTTTCTACTTAGTAGTAAATTTTTTTACTATTGACTTTTAAGACAATTTTTATATTCCATAAAGTATTCTAATATATGAAGTGTTCAATGAAGAGTAAGACACATAATTATAAATGATGTGAAATTAAGAGTTCCTCCGCTATTAACCTCATAACAAAATCTCACATCCTTAAGATATGTTTCAAGCACTCTACACTCTGTTTCCATTACAAGTACGTAACTGTTATCTTTAAGATTTCAGTCATTACAATATTCCTCTGAAGCTACACAATTAGTAATGTACAAAGATAAAACTTGTAGATATAATTGTACTACTTTGGGAAACCAAGGAGAATTAAAGAGATGTTGTGAGAGTGAAAATCAGTATGCATTATGACAATTTTCAAATAGAAGGAAATTGTAGGACCTTCAAAGTATTGGACAATGAGTTTGATATATCTGAAATCATCTAAAAATTTATTAAGAATATGTTGTAAGCATTTAGTGAAGGAACCACTGATCAGTATTAGTGTGAGTTCAATAAGAACAAATTATACCATATTATCCTCATTTTCTTTTCTGACAGTGATAGATCAGGGAATGTGCCATAAACATAGAGCATGCCTAGATTTTAGTAAGATGTTTGATGAAGTCTCTCACCTTATTTCTGGCAAGGTCATGGGAAGAATGGAGAGATAGTGAATAAATGACCTTATGAATAGATAGATTCAGAACTGAATGAACAATCAGAAAAGAGTTGTGATTAATGGTCAAACTGGATTGAGATCTCTAGAAAAGGTGACTTGTTTGACTCAACATTTTTAAAAATCACTAACTTCACTGGCAAACATGACATGGTTATCAATTTGGTAGATGAATATGAGAAGAATTGTTGATATAGTAGATGACCAAATAGGCATCCAACACATTCAACAAAAGTTGATTAAATTTTTTAAATATAAAATCTTAGGTCAAAAAACATATACAAATACAAGATGAGGGAGATATGGTTAGAAAACAATTCGTGGGGCAAGTCACATAGTTCACTACAAGCTGATTTGAGTCAATAATGTGAGTAAAATCCTAAAATACTTATATAACCTTATGATCACTAATATTATCATAAATGTCCAGAATAAGACAGGTGATAATCTCACAGAATTCCATCCTGGTCAGAACATAGTTCAGGTATACCCAAGATTTTGATTGTTTGGAGGATGGTTAGGAGATTGGAAGTAATTTTATAAGTATAATGTCATTCACAATAAAAGAAAAGCTTAAGGGGTGGCTAGGTGATGTAGTGGATAAAGCACCAGCCCTGGAGTCAGGAGTACCTGGGTTCAAATCTGGTCTCAGACACTTAATAATTACCTAGCTGTGTAGCCTTGGGCAAGCCATTTAACCCCATTTGCCTTGCAAAAAACCTAAAAAATAAATAAATAAAAAATAAAAGCTTAATTAACACTGGTAGTTCAAAGTCATTTTAGGAATTTCTTGTTTTAATTTACTATGGGGTGAATGCTATCATGCTTGTGGTAGCAGTGAGGCTCAAATAGGAAAAGCTTCCTAATGATCAGAATAGTCCAGATTATGAGATGAAGACTGGAGACAAGCATTTATTAGAGGTGTTGTAGAGGGATTTAATTTGTATATCAAGTATAACTTAGACTAAAGGATTGTTAGGTATTTTAGCATTTTAGAATCTTAATGGATGCTCTTTTAGTATCATAGGCAGCTTTGAAAATACAGTCTATAAGGCCTATGCTGGCTTTCACACTTTATTATAGATGAGTATGGGAAGCTAGGTGGCACAGTGATAGGTCTTCCTCACTCCTGCCCTGTAGTCTGAAATCAAATTTGACCCTGAAAACTTACTAGCTCTGTCACTGGCTAAGTCACTTAACTTGTTTGCCTAAATTTCCTCATCTGTAAAATGAGTTGGAGAAGAAAATGGCAAATCGCTTCAGTATCTTTGCCAATAAAACCCTAAATAGGGTCATGAAAAGATGAATGCAGCTGAAATGAACAAAAAACCCAACAAATTATAGATGAGGTTATCCAACTAATTGACAGCAATGTTAATCAAAATAGTGTCAGGTGATAGTAAAATTTTGGAAATTTCTGTTTAGTAAAATTAACAATATTGATTTATGAATTGTGACAAAATTGAAAGGCTCACCTATTGAAGGATCTCACCTGAACACTCCCCGAAATTTCTCTGAACAACTTTAAATAATGCCAGAAAACAATTCCTGGAATGAAAGAATGCATAAAAGGATGGGATGAAATAATTTTCTAGCCAAAGTCATCTTAAGAGTGTCAGCAGAAAAGACCTGGCACACCTGGTTGATAGTAAAGCACAATCCAGCACAGGCTGTGCCAATGAGGACTGGGCCCCAATAAAACAGGAGAGAAGGTCTGTGGGCAACCGAGTCAGTGGCAAAAGTAGCAATTTCCAAACCTTTCAGCCCACAGAGTTAGGGATCAGAAATGGGTCAGAGGGGCTGCTAGGTGGCATAGTGGATAAAACACCGGCCTTGGAGTCAGGAGTGTACCTGGATTCAAATTGGATCTCATATCCTTAATAATTACCTAGCTGTGTGGCCTTGGACAAGACACTTAACCCCATTTGCCTTGCAAAAACCTAAAAGAAAATGGGTCAGAAGGAGATTTACAGGGTTGCCTTTGCTGGCACCAAGGACAGGACTCTGTTACATTGCCTAGCCTTAAAAATGTTAAAAATGGGTTGCAGTCCTGAGTCCTAGTCTCAGTGAGGAAGAGGAGTACTAGCACAGCAGAACTTGTGGCTGAGCAGGAACCCTAGTTACAGGACTAAAAAGAGATCTGTGATCACTCAGAAACTACTACACGATACAGCAGACTAGTAAACATAGCTGTCCCTAGATCAGGGTTGTTCAACCATTAAGCTCTTCTGAGTTGCAGTATCCAACACTCTCCCCCCTCCACACACCCCCACTTGGGGGCATAATTCAATACCCATTCACGAATACCATGCAATTCATATCACCAATTGGGCATAATAATTAATGGACATAGGCTGCATGAATAGGCCCTGGAAGGGCCTATGCAACCTTTGGGCTGCAAGTTGGATACATCTGCCCTAGATCACATCACTTTGGAAGAGTCAAAAACTTATAGGTACCCAGAATTACATAGGAAAATATCTGCACAAAAAACTTGAAGCTTGACAATGCCCTCTCCCATTTTGAAAGCAGAGCCCTACTTTGGCATAGTTATAAGTCAAGAAATAGGCTGGAAAATGAGCAAAGAATTGGAAAAATTCTGACCATAAACATGTATTATGATGACAAGGAAGATCAAAACACACACTCAGAAGACAACCAAGTCAAAATTCCAGGATCTAAAGCCTCAAAGGAAAACATGAATTGAAATCAGGCTATGGATGACCTTAAAAAGAATCTTAAAAATCAAGTTAAGAGAGGAAGAGGGGAAAACTGGGAAGAGAAATCAGTGTGTTACAAGAAAATTACGAAAAAGGTCAACAGTTTGGTAAGGGAGTCACAAAACATACTATTGAAAATAATGCTTTAAAAACAAGATAGATCAAATGGTAGATGAAGCAAAAAAAGTCCAATGAAGAGAAGAATGCTTTGAAAAGCACAACTGGACAAATGGGAAAAAGATATTCAAAAGTTCTTTGAAAAAGCATTTAAAAAGTAAATTTTTTTACCTTAAAAAGTAAAATTTGTCTAATGCAAAAGTGAGTACAAAAACTTAAGAAAATAATTCCTTAAAAAGTTAAAATTGAACTTCTGGCCAAGATGTCATAGAGAAGACAGGCACAATGCTAAAGGTCTTCTGATCTTCCCTCATATATGATATGAAACAAAGCTGTTAACAGAAATCCAATCTACAAAACCCAGGAAAAAAAAAAAAAGCCAGGAGAAGAACATCCACCTCAGGATCTGTCTTCCGTGGGTGAGCCCATGTGCAGAGGGCGCTGCCAGGAGCAGACCCCTGACACTGTGAGCCTGGATTAGCCTTGGATTAGCCTGATTAGCTGTGGGACAGGAGCCCAGAAGCCTGAGAGCCTAAAAATGGGACAGGCTCAATTAGGGGCAGGGCTAGAGCCTGGTCAGCCACTTGGGCCAACTAAGGAGCAGAGGCATTGGTTGTGGCACTAACCATCTGGAGCTTGTAGGTAGGGCTGGAGGGACAGTTCTGGTGCAGGAGAGCTGCAGACATTGATCCCTATGCTCCTCTGGTCTGGAGGAACTCAGGGACCATACCTTCATTTCAGCTGAAGCCTCTTCCCAGAACAAACACAATTATAGCCCACCTTCCTCCCCAGGCTAAGGCCCATCAGCAGAAAAAGCTCAGCTAGGAATAGGGAGAGTGATGATCCCACCCCAGGGTATAGCACACCATTGATTTAAGATAAAAGTATTCAATAAATTCAACCAATCCCTCCAGGCCAAGGGAGAGGATCTCAATCAAGATCAGAGAAATTACAGAGAAAGCAACCAGCACCCCTCTTCGTCCAGGTGGAGATATTACACTCAGTGAGCAAAACCTCTACCACCACCTTCTGGCCAGCTGGAGATATCACACTCAGTGAGTAAAGCCTCTAGGGATCCCAACACCAAACCTCTGTGAACCAGCCCCTCTCCAACACAAGGTCTTAGGATAATGAAGAAAGGCCAGCTCAAAGAAGGATCCACAGAAAAATTCTTGGAAGGAAAAGACACTAAGAGAGATCTAGAACCTCTAAGGAGAACATGACCTGCTCTCCAGCATAGAAATACTTTCTTAAAGAAATAAGGAGTTTAAAAATCAACTGCAAAATTTGGAAGAATTGCAAGAACACCTTGCAACAAAAAAATAATTCTTTCAAAACCTCAATTGGTCAAATGGAAAACTTACAAAAAATAGAACTGACCAATTCCAAAAGGAGTTGCAAAAGGTAAATGAAGAAAATTCTACCCCTTAAAAGAAAAATGGAGTCTGTAGAAACTAATGACTTCATGAGACAGCAAGTGTCAAACAAAACCAAAAAATAAAAAAAATAGAAGAAAATGTAAAATACCTCATCAGCAAAACCACTGACCTTGAGAATAATCAAGGAGGAAAAACCTGAGAATTATAGGCCTTCATGAAAACATTGAAGAAAAAAAAAGCCTGGACTTAATATTATAGGATTTAGTGATGGAAAGCTGCCCTGAAATCATGGAACCTGACAGCAAAATAGTTATTGAACGAATACAACGATCCCCTCCAGAAAGAGATTCTAAAATGAAAACTCCAAGGAATGTTGTGGCCAAATTGCAGAACTTTCAGAAAAAAAGAGAAAATCCTGCAAGCAGCCAGAAATAAAAATTTAAATACCAAGGAGTCAAAGTAAGGATTACACAGGACCTGGCTGCATCAACATTAAAAGATCAAAGGGCCTGATATGAGATATACTGAAGAGCAAGGGAGCTTGGAATGCAGCCAAGAATCCACTATCTGGTGAAACTGAGCTTCTCTTCCAGGGGAAAAGATGAACATTTAACAAAATGGGAGACTTCCAACAATTCCTGATGAAAAAATCAGAGCTAAATAGAAAATTTTTATATCAAACAGGAGGTTCAAGAAACATATGAAAAGGTAAAAAGGGGGGGGATAAAGAGGGGGGAAAAACTGCTATCCAATAAGATGAAACTGACTATATCCCAGCATGGGAAAAAGATTCTCATAACTCTTGAGAACTGTAACTCTATCAGAGAGAATATACCTAGCCAGAAGTGATGGGTACTCATGATTTTCTGTGACTCTGATAGAATGTTTACAAAACAATACCTCCTTAAAAAGGGGGATAGGAAGGAGATGGAAGGAGGGAGGGGATTGAATGGGGGTAAATCTCATTATATAAAGAGGTACAAAAGACCTATTGTAATAGAGGAGAAGCAGGGAGATGAAAAACACCTGAATGTTCCTCTCATCAGACTTGGCTTAAAGTTAACTTATACACACACACACACTCTCAGTTAATTTAAGAAACATTTTACCTTTCAAGTATTAAAAGGGGAAAAGGGGAGGGGAGGGATGGAGATAGGGAGGGGGAGAAAAAAAAGGAGAACTAATAGGGGGAAGGGAAGGAAAAAGGGAAAAAGAAAAGAAAAAAGGAAAGAGAGGGGAGGGGTGGACATAGGAGGGCACCCACTGAAGGTGGTGGTATTCAGAAACAAAATACTGTGGAATATGGATAATGTGAAAAAGGGGGAAAAATACAATCAGAGGGAAGATAGTATAGAGGGCAATAAAGAGTAAGTAATTATAACTTTGAATGTGAATGGGATGAACTCTCCCTTAAAATGTAAGCAGACAGCGGAGTGGATTACAAAGCAGAATCCTACAATACCCTGCTTACAAGAAACTCATTTGAAGCAGAGAGATACATATAGAGTAAAGGCAAAAGATTGGAGCAAAAATATATTTTGCTTCAGCTGAAGTGAAAAAAGCAGGAGTAGTAATCCTTATCTCAGACAAAGCAGCTACAAATATTGATAGCCTTAGAAGAGATAAGAAAGGAAACTATATCCTCCTAAAAGGTCTTATGGACAATAAAGTGATTTCAATACTGAATATGTAGGCACCCAATGGGATAGCATCCAACCTCAACCTCCCACTCTCAGATTTAGATAATCTAATCATATAAACAAGAAAGAAGTTAAGGGGGTAAATAGATTGTTAGAAAAACCTAGATAGGATAGACTTATGGAGGAAACCAGAGAAAGAATTGTGGAGTTTGAACAAAGACCAAAGACTATTACCTTCAATGTAGGGAAAAAATATCATTATCTTATTATGTAATTTTGCTGTCTCTTATATTGTATATTTCTTCCTTAAAGATATGCTTTCTTTCTCATCAGATTCAATTTGGATCACTGTATACTATGGAAACAATGTATAGACTGGCAAATTGCCTTCTGTGGGTGGTGGGAGGAGGGAAGCAAGATTGGGGGGAAATTGTAAAATTCAAAATAAATGACTTCAGGCCAAGATGGCAGAGAGAAGACAGGCACAGTTCTAAAGTCTCCTGATCTCTTCCCCATCTATCACATGAAACAAACCTCTTAAAAGAAATCCAACCCACAAAACCCAGAAAGAAAAACCAGGAGAAAGAACATCTACCTCAGAATTTGTCTCCGGCAGCACCTTTGGTCGAATTCGGGCTGGTGAGTCTGGGCTCAGAGGGAGGATCAGTCTTGGATCAGCCAGATTAACAGCTGAATTGGAGCCAGGAGTCTGAGGGCCTGAGAGCCATACCTGCTGGATGAGTGGTGGGGCTGGATGACAGGGGCTTGGGTTGGTGGGGGAGCAGAGGCGCTGGTGTTGGTGTTGTCCCCCTGGAGCTTGGGGACAGGGCTGGGGGGAGAGTTCTGGTGTAGGAGAGCTGCAGACACCATCCCTGGGCTCCTCTGGTCTGAGGAACTCTGAGGCCATGCCTCCATTGCAGCTGAGGCCTCTTCCCAAACAAAGAAATGCAAACTACTTCTGCCTCAGGCCCAGGTGTATGAGCAGAAGAACCAGCCCAGATGAGGAATGACCTCAGGCCAGGGTAAAGCCCACCATTCATTGAAAGCAAAAGAATTCAATAGCTCCAACCCCTCTCTTCAAGCAAAGGGAGAAGGCCTCAATCAAGGTCACAGACACTCCAGAGAAAGCAACCAACACCTCCTATTGGCCAGAGAAACTGCACTCAGTGAGTAAAGCCTTTAGCAATCCCATGCCCCTGTGAACCAGCCCCAATTCAAGGTCTTAGCAAAACGAAGAAGGGTCAGTGGAAAGGTGGATCCATAGAAAAATTCATGGAAGGGAAAGACCCTAACTCAGAAAGACCTAGAAACTCTGAGGAGAATATGATCTGGTCATCAGCACAGAAATACTTCCTCAAAGAAATAAGGAAGGAGCTTAAAAATCTGGGAGAGACAATTAATACCTTGCAACAAGAAAACAAAACCTTAGAAAGTAGAATTGGACAAATACAAAAGGAGAATAAATCTCTCAGATCATCAATTGGACAATTACAAAATGAGAACAAATCTTTCAGATCATCAATGGGACCAATACAAAATGAGAATAATTCTCACAGATCCTCAAATGGGCAAATGCAAAAAGAAATTAATTCTCTCAAAAGCTCAATTAATCAAATGGAAAGCTGTTTCAAAAGTAGAATTGACCAACTGGAAAAGGAGGTGCAAAAGGTTAATGAAGAAAACTCCTCCCCCCAAAAAAGAATGGAGTCTACAGAAACTAATGACTCCATGACACAGCAAGTCAGTTAAACAAAATCAAAAAACAGAAAAAAATAGAAGCAAATGTAAAATACGTCATCAATAAAACCACTGACTTCCAGAATAGATCAAGGAGGGGCAACCTGAAAATTATAGGACTTCCTGAAAACATTGAGGAGAAAAAAAGCCTGGACTTAATATTACAGGATCTAGTGATGGAAAACTGCCCTGATATCATGGAATCAGAGGGCAAAGTAGTTATTGAAAGGGTACATCAGTCCCCACCAGAAAAAGATCCTAAATTGAAAACACCAAGGAATGTGTGGCCAAACTCCAGAATTATCAGATAAAAGAGAAAATCCTGCAAGCAGCCAGAAAGAAACAATTTAAATATCAAGGCCCCACAGTAATAATCACACAGGACCTGGCTGCATCAACATTAAGGGATCAAAGGGTCTGGAACGAGATATTTCGAAGAGCAATGGAGCTTGGAATGCAGCCAAGAATCTACTTTCCTGCAAAGCTGAGCCTTCTCTTCCAGGGAAAAAGATGGACATTTAATGAAATGGAAGAATTCCAAAAATTTCTAAGGAAAAGACCAGAGCTAAACAGAAAATTTAGACATCAAACAAGAGACACATGAAAAGGTAAAAAAAATGGGGGGGGCTGTAAAAGGAAAAAAATGCAATCCAATAAATTGAAACTGGCTATATTCCAGCATTGGGGAGGGGGGGAAGATTCTCATAAATCTTGAGAATTGTAACTCTAACAGAGAATACACCTAGCCAGAAATGATGGACATTCATGACCTATCCATGAGACTGCTATCTAATGGGATGCAACTGGCTTTAACCCCAATTGGGAGAAAGACTCTAATAACTCTCAGGAATTTTGACTCTATTTGATAGAATATACTGAACTAGAAAGGGAAAGACACTTAGAATTTTCTATGACTTAGATAGAATGATCTAAAAAAACACTACCTCCTTAAAAAGGGGGACAGGAAAGAGACTGGAGGAGGGAGGGGATTGAATGGGGTAAATCTCATTACACTTAGAGGTACAAAAAACCTATGGTAATAGAGGGGAAGAAGGGAGCAGAGGAGAAACACCTGAATCTTCTTCTCATCAGACTTGGCTTAAAGTCAACCTTACACATACTCAGTTAACTTATAAAACATCTAACTGTTCAAGTATTAAAAGGGGAAAGGGGTGGGGGAAACAGAGAAAGGGAAGGGGAGTGGGGGGGAAGGGAAATAACAAAAGGAAGGGAAGGGAAAAGGGAAAAAGGGAAAGGGGAAAGAAAGGGGAGGGTGTGATATAGGATGGTAAACACACTGAAGGGGGTGGTATTCAGAAACAAAATACTGGGGAATACGGATAAGGGGGGAAGGGGAAAAATACAAACAGACGGAAGATAGCACGTAGGGCAATAAAGAATTAGTAATCATAACCTTGAATGTGAATGGGATGAACTCTCCCTTAAAATGTAAGTAAATAGAAAAGTGAATTAAAAACAAGAATCCTACAATATGCTGCTTACAAGAAACTCATTTGAAACAGAGAGATACATATAGAGTAAAGGTAAAAGGTTGGAGAGCAAAATATATTTTGCTTCAGCTGAAGTAAAAAAAGCAGGGGTAGCAATCCTTATCTCTGACAAAGCAGCAGCAAAAATAGATAGCCTTAAAAGAGATAAGAATGGAAACTTTATCCTCCTAGAAGGTACCACAGACAATAGTCATTTCAATATTGAATATATATGCACCCAGTGGGACAGCACCCAAATTCATAGAGGAGAAGCTGAAAGAATTACAGAAAGACATAGATAGCAAAACTCTACTAGTGGGAGACCTCAACCTCCTGCTATCAGATCTAGATAAATTGAATCATAAAATAAACAAGAAAGAAGTTAAGGAGGTAAATAGATTGTTAGAAAAATTAGATATGGTAGACTTATGGAGGAAATGGAATGGGGATAGAAAGGAATATACCTTTTTCTCTGAAGTACATGGTACTTATACAAAAATTGACCATGTACTAGGATGTAAAAACCTAATGATCAACTGCAGAAAGGCAGAAATAGTGAATACATCTTTCTCAGATCACAATGCAATAAAAGTCATATGCAATACTGGGTCAATGAGATATAGACCCAGAACAAATTGGAAACTGAATAACCTCATTTTAAAAAATGAGTGAACCAAAAAACAAATTATAGAAGGATTTAACCATTTCATCCTAGATAACGATAATAATGTAACAACATGCCAAAACCTATGTGATTCATTCAAAGCGACTCTCAGGGGATATATTATAGCTCTAAACACTTACATGAATAAATTGGAGAAATAGGAAATCAATGAACTAAACAATGCAACTAAAACAATTAGAAAAAGAACAAATCAAAAATCCCCAATTAAATACCAAATTAGAAATTCTAAAAATTGAAGCAGAAATTAATAAAATCAAAAGCAAAAAAACTATTAATTTAATCATTAAAACCAAATGTTGGTATTATGAAAAAACCAATAAAATTGATAAACCTCTGGTCAAGTTGATTAAAAAAAGGAAAGAAGAAAACCAAATTGCTAGTATCATAAATGAAAAAGGTGAACTCACCACCAATGAGGAGGAAATTAAAGTAATAATTCGAATTTATTTTGCCCAACTCTATGCCAATAAATTTGATAATCTAAATGAAATGAATGAATATTTACAAAAATATAAGTTGCCCAGGTTAAATGAAGAAGAGATTAAATACCTAAACAACCCTATCTCAGAAAAACAAATTCAACAAGCCATTACTGAACTCCCTAAAAAAAAAATCTCCAGGGCCTGATGGATTGACAAGTGAATTCTACCAAACATTTAAGGAACAATTGCTTCCAATCCTATATAAACTCTTTGGAAAAATGGGAAAGATGGAACTCTGCCTAACTCTTTCTATGAAACCAATATGGTACTGTTAACTAAACCAGGAAGAGTTAAAACAGAGAAAGAAATTATAGACCTATTTCCCTGATGAATATAGATGCAAAAATCCTAAATAAAATCTTAGCAAAACAATTACAACAAGTCATCACTAGGGTAATACATTATGATCAAGTAGGATTTATTCCAGGAATGCAGGGTTGGTTCAATATTGGGAAAACTGTTAGTATACTCAATTATATGAACAACAAAGCTATCAGAAATCATATGATCATATCAATAGATGCTGAAAAAGCTTTTGACAAAATACAGCATCCATTCCTATTAAAACACTAGAATGTAGGAATAAATGGACTGTTCCTTAAAATAATTAGCAATATCTATTTGAAACCATAAAAAAACCATCATATTCAATGGGGAGAGGTTAGAGGCATTCCCAATAAGATCAGGGGTGAAAAAAGGGTGCCCATTATCACCACTACTATACAATACTGTATTAGAAATGTTAGCATCAGCAATTAGAGAAGAAAAAGAAATTGAAGGAATTAGAATTGGGAAGGAAGAGACAGAACTCTCACTCTTTGCAAATGACATTATGGTCTACCTAGAGAATACCAAGAAGTCATCCAATAAACTACTGGAAACAATGATCAATTTTATCAAAGTTGTAGGTTATAAAATAAACCCTCAAAAATCCTCAACTTTTCTATATATGTCTAGCAAGAAACAGCAGGAAGAGCTAGAAAGAGAAATCCGATTCAAAGTAACCTCAGAGAATATAAAATATTTGGGAGTCTATTTGCCAAGTCAGACTCAGAATCTTTTTGAAAACAATTATAAAACACTTCTCACACAAATTAAATCAGATTTCAATAACTGGGTAAATATCAACTGCTCATGGATAGGTAGAGCTAATATAATAAAAATGACAATTCTACCAAAACTAAACTATCTGTTTAGTGCCCTACCAATCAAAATGCCAAAAAATTACTTTAATGAGTTAGAAAAAATTGAAAGCAAATTCATATGGAGAAATAAAAAGTCAAGAATTGTGAGGAGCTTAATGAAAAAAAGTGCAAAAGAAGGTGGCTTAGCCCTACCTGATCTAAAATTATATTATAATGCATCAGTCATCAAAACTGTTTGGTATTGGCTACAAAATAGAGTGGTGGACCAGTGGAATAGACTAGGTGTAAAAGCAGGAGATGATTATAGTAATCTGCTGTTTGATAAACCCAAAGAGTCTGGCCATTGGGATAAAAACTCCCTCTTTGATAAAAATTGCTGGAAGAATTGGAAGTTAGTATGGAAGAAACTTAGATTAGACCAATACCTAACATCCTTTACCAAGATAAGATCCAAATGGTTACAGGACATAGACATAAAAAAAAAAAATACCATAAGCAAATTAGAAGATCAAGGACTAGTCTACCTGTCAGATCTATGGAAAGGGGAGCAATTTATGACTAAGGAAGAGTTGGAGAATATCCCCAAAAACCAATTAGATGATTTTGATTATATTAAATTAAAAAGCTTTTGCACAGATAAAACCAATGTAACCAAGAGCAAAAGAAATGTAGTAAATTGGGAAACAATCTTTACAACTAATGATTCTGACAAAGGACTCATTTATAAAATATACAGACAACTGAGTCATATTTTTAAAACAAAAAGCCATTCCCCAATTGACAAATGGTCAAAGGATATGCAAAGGCAATTTACAAATTAGGAGATCAAAGTAATCCATAGCCATATGAAAAAAATGCCCTAAATCATTAATTATTAGAGAAATACAAACTAAAGCTTCTCTGAGGTACCACCTTACACCTCTCAGATTGGCCAATATGATCAGGAAGGATAATGATCATTGTTGGAAGGGTTGTCAGAAATCTGGGACGCTATTACACTGTTGGTGGAGCTATGAACTCATCCAACCCTTCTGGAGAACTATTTGGAACTATGCCCAAAGGGCAACAAAAATCTGCATACCCTTTGACCCAGCAATACCACTACTGGGTCTATACTCTGAAGAGATGAGGAAAAAGGGTAAAAACATTACTTGTACAAAAATATTGATAGCAGCCCTGTTTGTGGTGGCAAAGAATTGGAAATCAAGTAAATGTCCTTCAATTGGGGAATGGCATAGCAAACTGTGGTATATGTAATGGCATGGAACACTATTGTTCTATTAGAAACCAGGAGGGACGGGATTTCAGGGAAGCCTGGAGGGATTTGCATGAACTGATGCTGAGTGAGATGAGGAGAACCAGAAAAACACTGTACACCCTAACAGTAACATGGGAGTGATGATGTTCAACCTTAAAGGACTTGCTCATTCCATCAGTGCAACAATCGGGAACAATTTTTGGCTGTCTGCAAAGGAGAGTGCCATCTGTATCCAGATAAGGAGCTGTGGAATTTGAACAAAGTGCAAGTACTATTCCCTTTAATTTAGGAAAAAAACAGATATCTTATTGTCTGATCTTGTTATCTCTTAGACTTCTCTTCTTTGAGGATATGATTTCTCTCTCATCACACCCAACTTGGATCAAGGTACAACATGGAAATAAAGTAAAGACTAACAGAGTGCTTCCCATGGGGCGGGGGGGGGGGGGGGAAGCAAGATTTGGAGGAAAATTGTAAAACTCAAATAATATCTTTAATAAAAATAAATTTACAAAATTCAAAATAAATAAAATCTTGGGGTGAAAAAATAGAATTGGTAGCTGTGTAACCTTGAGGAAGGCATATAACCCTACCACCATGCAAAAACTTTTTTAAGAACTTAGAATTGAGCAAGTGGAAGCTAGTGACATTATGAAATGTCAAGAAGCAATTAACTAAAATCAAAAGAATAAAAAAAAGTAAAATAAAATGTAACATATCTCATTGAAAAACAACTGACCTTGAAAATATAGCCAAGAGAAATAATTTATGAATTATTGAACTACCTGAAAATCCTGATTAAAAAAAATATAGTAAGATATCAACTTTTGGGAGGGGTAGATTTTTTTTATTTTTACAAGGAAATGAGGTTAAGTGACTTGCCCAAGGTCACACAGCTAGGAAATTAAGTGTCTCAGGCTGGATTTGAACTCATGTCCTCCTGACTCCAAGGGTGGTGTTCTATCCAATATTCCACTTAGGTTCCTAAGACATCAACTTTTAAGAAATTATCAAGGAAAATTGTTCTGATATTCTGGAACCAGAAGGTAAAATAGAAACTAAAGAATTTACCAATATCTTCCTGAGAGTTCAAAATGAAAACTCCTAGGAATATTAATAGGCAAATTCCTGACCTCCCAGATCAAGGAGAAAATATTTCAAGCACCAAAAAAGCAACAATTCAAACACTATGAAGCCAGTCAGAATAACACAAGATTTAGTAACTTCTACATTAAAGGATCAGAATGCCTGGAATATGATATTTTGCAGAACCAAAGGGCTAGGATTACAATCAAGAATCACATACTCAGAAAAACTGAGTATAAACCACTGGGGGGAAATAGACTATTTCATTGAAATAAAAAGACTTACTTTGCATTCCTTAAGAAAAAACAAGAGCTGAGTAAAAAATGACTCAAAACAAGATTCAGGAGAAGTGTGTGTGTGTGTGTGTGTGTGTGTGTGTGTGTGTGTGTGTGTGTGTGAGAGAGAGAGAGAGAGAGAGAGAGAGAGAGAGAGAGAGAAATCATAAGGGTTTGATAAAGTTTCGACTTTTTATATTCCTCCATGGGGAAAATATTTTTAACTCCTAAAAACTTTCTCATTATTAGGTCAGTAGAAGGAGTATACATAGACAGAAAGCAGAGGTATGAATTGAAGGTGATGGTGTATTTTAAAAATTAATAAAAATTAAGGGATGAGAAAGAGGAATACACTGGGAGAAGAGAAAAAGGAGAGGTAGAATGGGAGAAATTATTTGAAGAGGCCTGAAAGATTTTACAATGGTACATACTCAATTGGGCATAGAAATCAATCTTATCTTATATAGGAAAGTAGGAAAAGGGATAAGAGAAGGGGAGGGACTTGATAGAAGGTAGGGCAGTTTGGGGAGAAGAAAGTCTGAGGCAAAAACTTTTGAAAATGTAAAAGTTAAAAGGAGAGAAAGAATAGGATGAAGAGGGCATAAAATAGAATTAAGGGAAATATAAATTGGCCATCATTACTGTGCAAATAAATTTTATAGAGACTTCATTTCTCAAACATAGAAAACTGAGTGAAATTTATAGAAATAAGGGCCATTCGTTAGTTGGTAAATGGTCAAAGCTTTCCAATCATATAAAAAAATGTTATAAATCACTACTGATGAGAGATGCAAATTAAAACGCTGAACAATATATCTCATACCTGTCAAATTGGTAAATATTGCAGAAAAGAAAATGACAAATGTTCGAAGAGATGTGGGAAAATTAAAACACTAATGTACTATTGGTGAAGTTGTATAGTGATTTCAACCATTCTGGAGAGCAAATTGGAACTATGTCCAAAGGACTATAAAACCATGCACACACTTTGACCTAGCAATGCCACCTATAGATATATATCCCAAAAGAGATGAAAAACAAAAACAAAAATACTTATATATACAAAAAATATTCATAGCAGCTCTTTTAATGAGGACAAAGAATAAGAATTGGAAATTGAGGAGATGTCCATCAAGGTAAAAATGACTGAACAAGTTGTATTTTATTGTGATACAATTCTATTTCCTTTAAGAAATGATGAGCAGGATGTTTTCAGAAAAAATTGGAAAGACTTACATGAACAGATGCAAAGTGAAATGTGCAAAGCCAAGAGAACTCTGTAAACTGTAACAATAATATTGTACGATGATCCACTATAAACAATTTAGTTATCCTTAGCAATGCAGTGTTTCAAGACAATTCTGCCGGACTCACGATCAAAGGTGCCTTTCATCTCCAGAGAAAGAAATGCTAGAGCCTTGAAAGCAGATCAAAGATACTTTCTCTATTTTTCTTGGGGTTTTACCCATATTTATTTTCACAAATGACAGAAGTGTGTTTTGCATGACTACACTTGTATAACCTATGTCAAATTATTTGCCTTTTCGGTGAGGGAGGGAGAAAAAGAACTTAGTACTCAAAATTTGAAAAAAAAATGTTAAAATTGTTTTTACAATGTAATTTTTTTCCAAAGCAGGCAAAAATTTCCTTTGTTCTTAACCATACAAAATAATTATTAGTCTCAACATATATATATATCTTAACTTATTTTTGTAAATATGACACTTTTGAAAAATATCAATTTTAAACACACAGAACTGAATGGCTTATCTTACTTGCAAACATATGACCCAAATGGCCTTCCCGTTCAGCATTAGGATTAAAAGGCTTCATGGTACACTGAAAAATGCACTGCCTTTGAAAATATAGGACCTTGTTTCAAATCCTACCAATTACCTGCTCCAACAGTATGGGGTGGGACATGCCACTCTACCTTTCTGGGGCTTAGTTTCCTCAGTTACAGAATGAGGAGGTTGGACTAGATAATCTCTAAAGTTCCTTTCAGCCTTAAATCTATGATTCTATAATTTTGGTTCATGATGAAAGTTTAAAAAGTACTTTATCTGTAAAACCTAAGAGATACTTTCATTTTTCCCGATCCCCTTTCCAATACCTAATAGCCTGTGCAGTTTCTGTCAAGAAAACTCATGAGAATTTTCCCTCAATCACCATTCCAATATGCTTCCTTAATAAAGAAGGTATGGGATATGAACAAAATCAACAACTTATACTTAAGAATTGTCAAAATCCTCATACACACACACACACACACACACATAAATTATCTCATAATTGAGGCTCACAACCACCCTGTGAAGGACTCTTAGGAGTATTATAATTCCTATTTTACAAATGAAGAAAATGAGTCTCAGAAAAATGAAGCCAAGGTCATGAGGTTAATGTCGGGGTAGAGATTTGAAGTAGGTCTCTCCTTCCTCTGGATAGAGAACTTAGAAAGTGGAATAGGCTTACAGATTTAGAGCATCAAGGGCCCTTAGTGTTCATCAATCTAGTTTAATTCCCTCACTTTAGAGATGAAAAAACAGAGACCCAGAGAGATGAGATTGACTTGCCCTAAGTAATACAAATGTGAAGTGGAAAGGATAGCATTCAGATGATGTGCTAGGACTCAAGCTCAGCCCTTTTTCCATCGCACCATACTGCCCTAAATCAAACTGAATAGAGAGTAACTTGAGTTTTCTATCTAGTTTAGTTTTATAGCTTCTACTTCATTGTCACATATCCTATCTCTGGATAAAAAAAAGTATCAAAAAATTAAGAAGTGCATTTAAAAAAATAAGAAATTATGAGCACTTTAAAATGTGAAAATACCTAGATCACTTTCTTGTGAAGTAAATACAATTATAGTAGTATAATACCATTTTAAATTCACAGGTTCCTTATTTTTAAATTACCACCATTAATTTATAGAATAATGCTCCTCTTCAAAGAGTAACAAAACAAAGATATGTTAATAGCAAAGTTCTGTCATCCTTAAATACTGGGGGCAATCTTAGTACACTTAAGTTTTCTGAGAAGGCAAAGATGCAATTTGTGAGTGCACACAATCTCAAGGATCAGAGTTGCTGTCTACACGTACTCACAAGCACTATCCCCATCCCTCTGATGAGCCTTGTCCTCCTATCTTCTTTTGGACTTTCCAAATACCACTGGACAGCTCCTCTTTAAAAGTCTATTCAAGTGGAACCATAAGCTTACACACCTGCTCTCTATATAATCAATCCATTATTAAGTAGTAGAATTATGACATCAGAAGTATGTTAGCCAATTATTCTACTGAATAAGTTGATTTCCCTGATTTGCATGCTACCATGTCATTGGTTAAAATATCTGAAGAAAAGTTCCTACTTTTGTCCATTGCTTTTATTCTGAATGTGACTGGGAAAAAAAAAGTGTTTTTTTTTTCACCTTTGAAACCCTAAACTATCAATATACACATATACATTTAACTTACCATTCTTTAAAGTATAATATAATGCCTGAACTACATGAGAGGGTAAAATATGGGCATTATCAAGAGGCAGACATTTCCCTTTGTGATGTCTTTAAACTATCCTGATGGTTAGTTAAGTCTAATTTCATAGGAATTTGTTTATAAATTTATCATCAGACTATACATATATATATATATGAGAAAGCTTATAAAATATATACTGCCCTTGTATTAATATTATTTGCTGTAAATATATTCTTACCACCCCTAGAGTATGAGTTCTTTGAAGAAAAAAATCAAGTATTATTCATCTGAGTATATCCCAGAGGTCTAACAGTGCCTCCTTGTACATACTTTCTATTTCAGAAAAAGTAACATGGTATAAATCAATAAGTCAAGACTAGATCTACAGTTAATAGATATGATTTTGGATTCTGATCCCTTACTACTTGTGTGAGCTTGGACAAGTACCTTAAACTCTCTGGGACTCAGTTTGTTCAACTGTAAAATGGGAAGAGGGTGGGCTAGATGACCACTTAGCTCTCTTCCAGCTCTAAACTCTGAGATAAATATTTTTTCTAAGTTTTAGACTACTAAATTCTGCTTAATAACTAAGAATGGGAGGTATAAAAGTTAAGTTCTATTAGAAGATGCTTTTAAACAAGTGACATTTCAAAAACTACTATCCTGAGAGGCTACTGAAAACCTGTAGGGAGGAATAAAAAACAAAAATCCTTAAAACATACAAACAAAAAGCTCTTAAGTATCTATTGCCAATAACTTCTTTGAGTAAAAACTTTTTTTGTTTTTTGTTTTTGCAAGGCAGTGGAGTTAAGTGACTTGCCCATGGCCACACAGCTATGTAATTATTAAGTGTCTGAGGCCAGATTTGAAGTCAGGTACTCCTGATTCCAGGGCTGGTGTTCTATCCACTGCACCACCTAGCTGCCCCTGAGTAAAACTTTTTTTTAAAAATCTGTCAAGGGGTGGCTAGGTGGCATGGTGAATAGAGCACTGGCCTTGGAGTCAGGAGTACCTGGGTTCAAATCTGACCTCAGACACTTAATAATTACATAGCTATGTGGCCATGGGCAAGTCACTTAACCCCATTGCCTTGAAAAATCTAAAAAAAAATCTGTCAAGAAGAACCTAACACATAAAAGTTAACTTAAAAATACTTTTTCCTATTCCTGCCTTCACTTTCAGCTATCTTGTTTTCTTTTTAAATGCTTTCCTACAAGCTCAGTGTGAGAACCATTATTTTCAAATACAGTCTTGTCTTTAATTTTTGCATGAGATAAAATTCTTTTCCAGTTTATGTTATACCACAAAAGCTAAGGACTATTTGAAGGAGTTAAAATTATGAACAGTAACCATATAATAGTGTGAATAACAGTTTGTACTGTTTTCTTTTATACTTAACCCCCTTTCCCAAATTAATCATAGTTTTATCAAGCAAAAAAAAAGATTTTATTTTAAGACAGTAGGTCTTAAATTTGTCTTTAAAAAATTCCCCCCATCCCAATTTGATATTTATGCAGTTCTGGATATATGCATGTAGCATATATCTATATCTATATCTATATCTATATCTATCTATCTATATATATATATATACACACATATATATGTATATATATATATATACATATATATGTGTGTGTGTATGTGTGTGTGTGTGTGTGTGTGTGTGTAAATATGAACAAATTACTTATTCTTTCCACAAACCAAATTGTATAAAGCATGTATGAACCATGAAAACTCCAGAGTCACCAATTTGGCATGTGAATATTAAAAAGTTATTTTTAAGATTAATAAAATTATTTCTCGGTGGTTAGAAAAACAGTAACTTCTGTTTTGTTTTTGTAGAGCAATGAATGGGGTTAAGTGATTTGCCCAAAATCACACAGCTGGTAAGGATCAAGTATCTGAGGTCAAGATTTGAACTGTCTCCAGGGCTGGCATTCTATTACTGTGCCATCTAGCTGACCCAAAATACTATCTTTTGAAGAAAACCACTGAGTTCTTATAAAAGGATATAAATTAATATCTATGTACAATATTTGTCTTGGTTTCTTTTGAGTAAAATTATTACACTTCAAAATATTAAAATACATTTTAAATGATCACTTTACCAAAATAAATCTATTGCTTTTGTTTTTGGAGAGAAGACTTTACAGTTTTTCAAAATTCAAATAACAAAGGACAAAAGAAATCCTGAGTAATAGGAGACATCAAAAGAATATGCTTTTTCAAATCATGAGGTAGAAAGGCAGAAGAACACATTATATTCTTCTTTCACTGACTTCTCAATTTAAAACACTGGAAGGTAAACATACAAAAGCAGTTGACATTATATGTTTACTTTCCTTAAATACAATTAAGTAGGGATTTTCAGAAAAATAAAAGTTATAGAGAGCCAGGTCATAAGACTTAAGAAATTAATCAAGTATTCATGATAATTTGACTGTTACAGAGGCTTACGATAATTCTTTAGTTAATTGGAAAAAGAATGTTATTTTTAGTCTTTTACTATCATTAATGTAATCTAAAAGCACTAATGACATGTGTATGTGTGTGTATACATACATATACATTTGTTTGCATTTGTAAGCAAATTTTGAAACTAATTTTGATCCATATCATAATAGTTCAATTTATTATAGATTAAGTAGTAAACCCTACCATTTCTGTAACACTACAGTTCAACTCATTTATCAACCAAACTTTACATTTGTTTGGTAATGGTGATGTTCTCATACATTTTGAAATTACTCATTTTACTTGCAAGAATAACACAGTAAACAGTCACAGCTGAGTACATATGAGCAAAAAGAACTCTAAATGTACATATTTAAGGTAACTTAAAAATGGGTAAACTAAAATAACCACAGATACATTCTGTCTAAGCAGATAAAGCACAAATGCAGTAATTTGTCACTAAGAACAAATCAAATTTTTTACAAAAAAAAACTTGGTAGTTTCAACCTCTACTTCAACCTAGCTACTTGTATGAATGAGATCTTATGTTACCATGGCCTTACTATCTTCATAAAATGTATATAGTTGGATTTTCCAATTATATATTACATAGGACATTGATTGTTATTAAGAACAGAAGATTCATTTGTTTTTTATCATGTTTTTAATTTCCTGTGCAGAGTTAAATGATGACATTTACCATATCTGAACATGAATGATTCTTCAAATTAATCCTGCTAAATTTATACATTTGTATAGACTACTACCCTCACTCATTTATCCAACAATGGTTAATGCCATCATTCAACTACCACCCCAAGTTAGGAACTTTAGAATAATCCTCAGTTTTACTTTGTTCTTTAGTACAAGTGCTCAATTGATTTGCTAAGTCCTGTCTCTTTTGTACACATAATTTTCTGCTGTCAACTACCTTTCTCTAATAACTCCATTGCCTCATACCAGGTACTTAACATTTCTTAAAGTATCATTTCTTCAGAAAACACAACTCTTTATCAAGTTGTCTTTTTTCTCCACATATTATTTTAACCACATTAACCAAATGACTTCTTAGAAAAACTCAGCGACTCATTTTCATATTGTCCTTCATTAGTGTCCTGATGACTTTATAATCTCATCCTATGTTCTAAAATTACCTTTATCTCAAGAGTAACAACTCAAAATCCCCTTTATTCATCTCACTTCTTTATTCTATAGCCTTCAAAGCTGTAATATAACATGTCCAAAATGTCCTTTGCTCCCATCTAAAATGAGGTAATTATTTGTAAAGCACTTAGCATAATGCCTGCACATAGGAGCATAATAAATGTTCATTTGCCAGTCTAACAAGTCATCCTTCCCACTATTGAAATAGTTCCAACAATCTCTCTTCTTCAAGAAATCTTCTGGGATTGATCAGAAAAGGAATACTTTTTTTTCTCTTAATTCATTTCAAATGTAGACTCTAGAACTAGAAGGGTCCTTGAGACTATGTAGTGCAATCCTGTTATCTTAAAATGAGGGAACAAGTCCAGAGAGAAGGGACCCTTCCTTATAAATTGACTTATCCTAAGAAAATCAGGGTGGCTAATCTCTTTAATTTCCAATCACCCTTAATAAGGACTTATTCATGATATATATATATATATATATATATATATATATATATATATATATATATATATACACACCTTACTATTCATTCTAATGTCTGCTTATGCTTTTTGTTTGTCTTTTTTCTGTTGTCTGCATTTGGTTTATATATGTATATGAATCTCAATTTGTATACTTATGAAAGATAGGCTTTTAGGCTCACTGAATTCACTTTGTCCAAAGTTTAGCATAAAATGTGCTTCAAAATGATGATGGTTTTAATTCATGATCTCTATACAGTTGCTATTCTTTTTTAACATTTAATTTTGCTCTATAAAATTGACTAAAATGTTGCGGAGAACTTATTGTGGCACAATAAATGTATCTATTATAACTTGGTATATTAGCTTAAGGAACTTTCTAGCAGAATCATGCTTGATCCCTATATTTCTACCACTAATACTGAAAAAACAATTTAAACATAATATTAAACCATGCTGCTTTTCTTTACACATTAAGTACCAGTTATACAGTTTGGGTTAATCTGGTTAACCTCATCATTAAGTTCAAATGCTATATATTTCTATCTAGACAAACTTCCTTTAGATAAGTTCACTTTTAGAGCTCTTGATTTAGATGATTTTAGTAATCTCTGAAAACTCAGGGTCCCAAAACTGAGTACTTTATGACCATAACTTGAAGTTCATTAAGGTATCACAAAATAAAACTGAAATGTTTTCCTAAATAAATTCTAACAAGCATTTATTGAGAATATACTATGTGTCAGGTTCCATGCTAAGATCTTCAAATTCAAAGGAAGACAAAACCAGCTGAAAGGGTCACATTATAATGGTGGAACAACATGTAAATAATTCAGTGCAAGTAAGATATATAGAGTGTGAGGAATACAGGGTGTTGGTCTTCACAGGGTGTGGAGGGGAGCCCTTAGGGAATTCATTACAAAGGGGGAATGGCCCAGCCAATCACAAGACTGGAAGAGTTTTCCTAATCCCATTCCAGGGATACCAAACCCCAAACCACAGTTCTCAACTGGTCAAGAGTGACCTAGAGATCTTGACCTAATATAATTAGGTAATTGAATATTAATCCACACACCCCCTGTGAGGATAGGGGTTCTTTAGCATATTATGTCTCCTATGATGTGGGAAGGGATCAAGTTAAGAGCATGTCATGGAATGAGTGGACCTCTTATATTGTAACTCAAACTCTGAGAGTCTAGGAACATCCAAGAGGGAGGGGAAAGAGTTTCTGAAGACCATAAATTACCTGACTTTGAAGACTAATTCATGCTTCATGCCTAGGTGAAGTACCTGTACCTTGTATGGTGTATCTTGCAAGGTTCGTGAATAAAATGTACAATTTTCTCTCACTCTAGCAGGTTTTTCTTTTCATTTATAACATAGAGCATTTAAAAGGTAGTCTCTGAAGGGAAGGTCCTAGCAAATGGGACACTGAAACAGGCCTCCTGAAAGAAACCTAGGAAACTAAGAGGAAAATATGGGGTGGGGGATGGGTGGAAACCATTGCAGGCATAGTGGTCAAGTCAGTGTAAAAATGGGAGAATGGGAGATGTAGTGTGCAAAGTGCATCTATGAGGGGCAAACCACAGCAGCAGGACTGTGTGTGAAGCAGAATAAATATGGTAAAGGGTCAGGTTTTGAAGGAAGTTAAACAGAGGTCTTTGTATTTTATTTTGGAGTTAAGAGGGCACAATAAGAATTTGAGGAAGGTGGGTATTATGGATAGACCTAGGAGTTAAGAAAATCATTTTGATTTCTGTGTGGATGATGGATTGAAATGGGAGAGACTAAAGAGGCAGAGCAATTAGGAGACCATTGCAATGGTCCTGGTGAAAAGTAATGAGAACCTTAGAGAGAGTGGTTGATTGAGTGAGTGGAGAAAAGAGGATATATATTGTCCCTTGGTGGAGAGATTGCAGATTTCATAATCAGGAAGAACTAAGTTCAACTTCCTATTCTAAGATTTACAAACCTTGTTGAACTCCTTGACTCATAGGCAATTATCTAAGACAAAGTTATAGAGAAAGATTTTTTTGATAGAGCAAGAGTCATACAGAATATATCCACAGTAAAGAAATCACAGGTCTTCAATAAACTTAGCCGAGATAATAAAATTAAATGAGCAGAACTTAAAGTTTACTTCTTGTAATGAATTCAAATGAAAATCTACTAAACACTCAAGCAACAGTATGTCAGGAAGTTAAAAAGAAAGAACAGGAGAGGTATTATTTGGATAATTTAGGAACAAAGAATTAAGAGGATGGAATTTGTAATAACTAAGATTCTGCATCACAGTTCTATCATCTATTTTGCCCTTAAGGAAACAATTAATGAGGATCAAATACTGATTTTTTTTAAAAGAGTTCTCATCTCACATCCTCTGACTATTCATTGTGTCTCTATCAATGACTCCTTTTACTAAACCATTAATGTTGATATTCTCTAATATTCTTTCCCTAGCATTCTTATTTTCTTCTCTTGAAATTTATCCCATGACTTTAATTATTACATCAATGAAGATGAATCTGAAATTTCTAGGCATATAACCCAAGAAAGTCAAAACAGAATGCAATATATATATATATATATATATATATATATATATATATGTATATACACACATATAAATATATATATATATATATGTATATATAAACATGTTCATAGTCATACCTTTCATAGTATCAATGAATCAGAAACCTCACTGGTGCCAAGAAACTGTGATGTCAAATCAAATGTAATTATTACTAAAGAGTAAAAAACATCTGTAAGTAATTCAGAGAAACAGGTGATTACTATGAACAGATAAAAAAATAAAAGCAGAACTAAAAGAACAATATATGCAATCACTACAATAATATAAATGAAAAGAATACTAAAAAGAAACTGAACTTTGAGCAATCACAATAATCAAACTTGGTACCAGAGAAAAGGTAGAAATCATATCTCCATCCTCTCACCAGAGAAGGGGAGAAAAGAAGTAGAATGTTATATATGTTGTCAAATATGATCATTATATGGCTGTGTTTGCTAAACTATTTGTCTTTTCAGGATTCAGTTTTTTCTGCCTTCTCCTTTAGGTATGAACTTCTTTTGCTGCTACCAATTCCAGACACTCATCATGTTGGAATGTTTTTAACTAGTTTATCCATCTTCATTTATTACACTTCTCCCACAACATAGCCTGAACATGCCTGCCACATTATTGACATTTCTAAATTGTTGCTCTCTTCATTTAAACCCATCAACAAATGTTTCCTACTTGCAGAACAAATTTAAACTCCTCAGCCTATATTTCAGTCATCCATAAATTAGTTCCATCTTACCTATCTTGCCTTATGTCTCTGAACATGCCTAAACAATTGTATTACATTCTTGTATCTCTTTATAATCATCTCAGTTCTTCTCTCCCTTGAATTCTTGGCTTAAGATTCCATGATGCCACTGAAACAACTAAGATTGAAAATGATTTCCCCTTAATTGCTAAATTCAGCATCCTTTTCTCAGTTTTAATCTTCCTTTGGAACTTTCTATAGCTTTCACCATTCTTTACCTTTACTCCTTATGAAGTATGAGTCTCTCCTAATATGGCTTCCATAAAATTGCTCTCTCTCAGTTCTTCCCTTACCCTTTCAGCTATTTCTTCTTTCATCCATCTTCTGCCCCTTAACTATGAGTGTACTCCAAGGATGTATCCTTTTCTCTTTTTATGTGATTTTATCAGCTCCTTTTGGAACTCTCATATTGAAACTGAATAAGGATAAGGAATGTATCAGAGATAGAGATTGAAGCCATATGTTTCTGGCTTTTATACTAGTTCTATATAATCTCTTAACAGTATCTTTCTAACCAAGAAGACAACTCACAAACTTATACCATGAACTTTAATTTCCTTAAGTCAAATTCCATATTGAAAACTCCCTAATGGTTATCTATCTACTCTTTGGTGTCTGGTTAGCAAGTGAAGTCCAATATATCCAAAACTGAAATTATCATTCCCCCATTGACGCTTCCAAGAATCCCACTTTGGAAACTGTTTCAAATGGAGTTTAAAGGATGACTTTTTGATGAGATAGTACAGGTCCAGAGCAATAAAAAAAAATTTACTGAATGAAAAACTAGAAGGATAGTCTAATTGCTGGATGAATTAGGTTCATATGAAAGAACTATTTGGGAAAAGAAAGGTTTAATTTTGTGTGAGATGTGTGTATCTGAGTATGAGATGATGAAATGGGTAGATGGAATGACATACTAAAATGAAATTTGGAGTAAAGGGGCTCAGGTTCAAATTCAGTTTCTGACACTTTCTATGTATGTCATTTCTAGCAAGTCCTTTAACTACATGGTCTTCAGTTTCTGCATCTGTCAAATGAGTGGATCAGACATATGACCTTTTAAGTTCATGACTGAGTTCCCTAGTGGACTGAATGTAGAGAGAACAAGGAGCTGAGACCAGAACTCTCAAAGCCATCTTCACATCATTTTGTTAATAGATAGGTGGTACAGTGCACAGTGTCTCAAGTCTGGAGTCAGGAAGACCTGAGTTCAAATCTGACACCAGATACTTGTTAGCTGTATGATGTATGACAAGCTTGACTGAGTTTCCTCAACTGTAAAATGAGGATAATAACAGCACCTTTTTTGCAGGGTAATTGTAAATATCAGTTAGATATTTATAAAGGACTTGGTTCAGTGCCTGGAACATAGCTGGTGCAGCTTATTCCTTTCTTTCTCATTTTCCAGAGAATCTACAATAATATTTATAAAAAGAAAAAAATAAAGCATCATAAAAGTCACTGTTTTCCCATAAAACTTGACTAAAATGAATATAATGCTTTACAGTTTATAAAGTTCTTTCACATAACCTGACTTGATCATTAGAACTACTATGGTATTGATAAAATAAGTATTATTCCTATCTTACAGGTGAGAAGCTAAAGTTTGAATTTGGTCATTATTTACTAAAATTTAGTTGTTATCCAGTAGTAAATATTGGGGCAAAAAAAGAGTCTCTTGATTTCCAAACCATTCTTCTTTCCTCTACACAATTAGGGAGTTTTCCTGTGATGTCCATATTATGAAATCATCAGTTTATAGGTCTCTGAAGGAACCTCAAAATTCTACATTGGTTGAGCAAAAGTACTTTATTAATGTTGTAGAAAATCCAAAGGGAAGTTATAATCAAAAGCAGTTTAGAGGAGAGTGGTCAGTTGGGACCTCTCAAATTGTCTTCATTCTAGAACTTCACTTTCAAAAAGTCACGTGACATGAAATGCATTAAGTGGATCCAAATGCCCAAAACTCTATATAAGTTCCTAAAGACTAAGGTTTTTTTTAAAAGCTGCATTGAGGAAAAGAGGATTAAATGAATAGGAATATTCTTTGGGAGGGATGGGGCAATGATAAAAGATAAAGGGAACTATTAAAATCATGTTTGCCTGACAAGAAGAATGATCTTTGAACTAGAAAAGGCAAAACAAAAATGCCTGTTAGGGAATTGAAAACCAAGATAAACAGCAAGAGGCTACCTAGCTTGGGAAAAAAGCCCATAGGAGGGAAGACTGGAATAGTGAAAGGTCTTTGACATCAAGTCATATAATTAGCAGTTAAACGGATATTTTGCTTGAAAAAAAAAATAAAACTAGAGGAATAAGGAACAATCATCTGAAGGTATTTGAAGAACCTCTCTGTGAAAAGAAAATATAAGGCAGAATTATGTTTGATGTGAAGACAAAAGTGTTTTTCCCTTCAATGAGGGTCCTTAAGCAAAGGTGTGATAATCTACTTTTCAAGGTGTATCAATAAAGGAAACAGAGTTGAACTCAGCCACAGTTAGACTGATGGCCTCTGGATTTCTTTCTAACTCTTCTATCCTATATGGATGACAACTGTTGATGTACACTGACTCAGTCCAGTAAATGAGAATATACTGAAGTTATAAATACTGCATACAGTAAACAAATGTTAAATTATAGTAACACAGATTAATTTACATGTATTGCTATTCTGTAAAGTGTTATAGCAGGCATTGTTTAAACCAACATCTTAATGCTTTATGTGGTTTACAAAGTTCTTTCACGCACATTATTTTGTAAATAATGGAGCTTACTTTCATTTCATCTATGAGGAAACAAAGTAACTAAGAGGTTTTAGACAGTCAAAGTCTCTTATCAAAAAAGTGATAAAGCTAGGACTTTAACCCTAGATTAATTCTGATTTACACTCTTCCCACTATATAGGATAAATTTCAAGATTAATGAATATCAAACCTTTTTCTAACTAAAAATGTGGAAGAATTAAAGTTATTATAAAGGTAATTCTCATGGTATACTTTTATTAAAAGGGTATTATATATACATGCATATATATAAATACTTATCAAAATTCAGAATGATTAACCACTAAAAATACTTCACAAATTGAAATGTCAGTGATGACTTCAAAAGCACTGTACTTTATCATTCAAAAGTGGTATTTACATTAATATTCAGGAAAATAATTCATCAGACAGAAAAAGCTTCACTGATAATAATGATCTCTGATCATATAACTCATAATTCAACTCTAGAGAAGAAAGTAGTTGTTATAAAATATTTCAATGGGAAAATGCAATGCAATCAACCCATTATTATAGAGATTCAAAATAGCATCCAACATAATTAATAAATATATCTACTTAAAGAAAATTTGTTTTAAAAGTAGTATATGCTATACATATCATTTAGTGGTTCTGTGCTATGCACTTATTTGAGAGATTGATTTTACCTTTAGCTAAAGCGGTGTGTTTTCTAATTTGTTTAGGGCAGCTGTCAAGTAATCAAAGTAAATGGTGCCATTTTAATAAGGAAGTCTTTTAATGAAATATAATAGGTCACAAATACCTAATTTCTGCTCTTTACTGTAATTGCCAGTCTTTACTATAACTGCCACTTTAACAATCTTTTCCAAATGCTGACACAAAAGATGAACAAATGAAGGGTATTAGCATGTTTGTATATTTACAGCTTTACTGCTGTCAAAGGCTGTAGTTCTATTCCTAACCCAAGCTATATCCAAGCTACATCATCAGGATATTTCTATTGATGGATATGGCCTGTCTCTGGTTGTAAATGTATCCAAATTACTCTTCTATTCAAACTTATATTAACAAATGTCTATGACTATATGAAAAGACCATGAGAAATTTCTGATGAAGTTACCCTCTAAAAATAGTTGATAAGCATCAATAATATCATTATCTTGAATCACAGGTAAAAATAGTGCATTTAATTCATTTCATTCTTTTAATGATATTCCAATTTTCATTAATTTGTAGAAATTTCATAAACTGTTACATAAATTCTTAACTATTTTATTGGTTAAAAAAGATCTATTTGCACTTAGTAGTAGTTTTAAACAAGGTTTGTATTTGAAAAGAGCATTGATTAAATTGGGATTGTAAATGGATACAAAATTCAAATGAAGAAATTGGAATAAGGAAACCAAAGAAATGAATAATATAGCTCTTTGACTAAAGAAGTTCAAATCTACAGTGTGACTTATTTTGCTACAATAATATTTTTAAAATAACAAGACTGTGAAGATCTTTAATTATTTTTCTTCAAAATTATTTTACATGATAATCCTTTCCACTTTTACTTTCAGTTTCCTGATAATTATTTTTTTTAATGGTGGCTTTTTATACAATACTATTATTACAGAAGTCCTGGGCACAAGCAGCCTTAGTTTTGCAAGTTTGCCATCTTTGGGAAAAAAGCTTCCCCAAGTCAGACTAGTTTACTCTGAGAAGAAAACCATGACAACTGTTTGTACCTCTTGGTTTATTATTACATCTGGCCTGGTCACTCTTAGAAATTCAATCTATTATGGTTGCTAGGAGTCAGTTGCTGTGCAACCTAAAAGGGTATGCCGTGCTTTCAGGCTAAGGAGTGTTAATAAACCTGTAGGCTTTCCTTTATGAGTCTGACCAGTATGTTTAAAGAGCTTAATACTCTTCTAGAGTGATCTGCCCACAATTCAAGACACATCCTATTAAAAACAAGTCACAGTGAGAGATTTCTAACAAAGGAACAAAATGCTAAACATACATAAATATTGAAAATTTATCTATAAAAATTATTCAACTAATTTGGTAAAATAAAAAGATTATGATATACATTTCAATTATAGATTCTAACATCTAAATTTTTTGAAATTTTCAGATCATGCTATACTTGGGATATTAAGGATATAAACCCAGTGGTGAAGTTTCAGGAAAATGAGACAGTTGAATACACTTAAATATTTGATGAGAATTGTATCCTCTAGCATTTTAACTTTAGTAATACAAATTGAAGTTAATACTGTAAACAAAAGGTCATGAAGTCTTCAAAAAATGAAAATAAAGATCCCAAAAGAGGTTGAAAAACATAAAACAATATAAAATTATAGTTTTCTGTAAAAGCTTATTCTATTTGGTTAAAAAAAAATAAACTTCAGAGTTTAGTGAAACATCAAAAAATAAAAGAATGCTTAAGATCTCATAATTTCACATGAAAATTCAGGGAAAGTTGGGATATTTCTATGTTTATATTTGAATTAAGACATCTACAGTGATCTTTAGGTAGGCATAGCTGCTGTATCTACTGGTTTTTATTTTTAGCAAGAAAAAAAGAAACTTTCTATCAATTAAAATAGATTGCCTACCAGTAAAATTTCAAATTGGTACCCATCATTTAACAACAAATACATTCTCTAACTGTAGTTTGGGATTTTCCAAAGATAGTCCAGCTATGAGAATACTATCATGCAACAACAGGGAAGTTGAAAAAAACAAACAAAACTTCAGTGAGTGTCTCTTTTCCTTTTTGTACATAAAAAAAAACTTCAGAAATCCTATTAACTATTCAGAGACAAGGAACTCACTTTAATCTATCACTTTTTGGTGATTTCTTGCTATCTCTGCTTCAGTGGTTGCTCCTAATATTCTCTTTAACACTAAGGGATGCAAAGTTTAAAAAAAATGTGCTAGATATTTACACAAAATACCAAAGTAGAATAATTATGTAGGAGGGAAGTTGAGGTAAATAAAAGTGCCAAGAAATCAGATGAGAAAAAATTGAGATGAAAAGGCAAAAGAATATTTGGAGGTGATGTGGTAGAAAGAACACTGAACTTAAGGGTAGAAGATTTGGAATCAAGTCCTTGAACCAAAAATTCCTAGATACCTGGCATCTGGCAAGTCCTTTCATGTTGCTTTTCTTTATATTTTTTTTTCTAAGAGGATAGTTATATTAAATGATTTATTTTTTTCTGACTAACTTTCTGTAATTCTGTGAACATATCTTTGGAATATGAAATAAATGTTATTCATCTTAAATGCAAGGAAAAAGAAAACATGAAGGGAGGTAACAAGACTAATGGAGATGGTTAAGATTTAGTTAAATATTTAACATATGACAATTCATCTCCAATATGCCTACTTCTCAGAAAATCATCTCACAATTTGGGATTCTGGGAGACATGGTGAGGTTTAATTCATGCTCCTTAAGTTAAAGCATGTTATTAAAAACTGAAGATGCTTATAAATCTACACTGGATTATTTTACATACTTTAAAAATAATTCAAGCAAAGTAGCAACACAATTAGAACAAATAAGGTTTTATCTCTAAAGTATACTTTCCAATAACACAAAAAATTCTGTCAAAGACTACCACTAAAAGATTCACTAACTAAAATACAGGTAGCAGTGCAGGGATGTCTCTCTGCTTACAATACCCCTTGGAGTCTAGAAGTTAACTCCCTAATAATGGGGCTACAGTGTTTATTTGGACATTGGCAGAAACTACAGTTAGGGGCAGCTAGGTGGCTCAGTGGATAGAGCACTGGCCCAGGAATCAGGCGTACCTGAGTTCAAATCCGACCTCAGACACTTAATAATTACCTAGCTGTGTGGCCTTGGGCAAGCCACTTAACCCTGCTGCCTTGCAAAAACTAAAAACAAACAAACAAACAAAAAAAACCCCAAACCCTAATAAAATAAAAACAATTAAATAATTTATTCACCATAGAACAAACACATAAATTAAAAGCAGTAATTTCTAAACTCCGTGAAACTGGCAAACTTGCCTTCACTTCATTCTGAACACACCAATCTTCCTTAAAATGAAATATATGTATTTAAATTAACATTGTACAGAGAAATTTGATGTTTTAAAATTATCAAGAAAACTGGAATCATCCTTTGGTATCACAAAGCCAGAAATTTTCAACCAGTGTGGGAAGCCAAATTTGATATAAGCTTATTAGCAGATAAGAAACATCAAAGTGTGTATAAACCATATGAACAAGAATACTGAAAAATAATTTCAAATTTTCAAATAAGAATGTTTGTAAAACATTATTCTATTCACTAATTTTTTCTTTGTTTTTTAAGAACATATTCCACATGTTGTAGAATGAATAGTACTACATTAAAAATTTTATTTCAAAACTATAGTTCATTCATGAAAAACTGAAAAGAATATTTTGAAGTTTTCTTAAGTAACATTGGACAGATTACTAATGCCCATTATACAAAAGTTTCACTTGCTAATATGTATTTTTAAATTTATCACAAAACAAGCTCTTAGGAATCTCTTTATGAAGTGCATTCAATTTAGCTCAACAGTATTTATAAAGTACCTATTTTTTTTCAGATACTATTAGATGGGTGGGAAGAGGGGATGTAAATATAAAAAGCTTAAAATGTATTCCCCTGCCTTCACAGAATATATGTTCTACTGTAATCCATAATTATCTAATAGAGAGGCACCAAAACAATTATTTAAGCATGTGAAGTCTCTCTTTAGTCCAGAAGCACAATGGATAAGCTCTGCCCCCCAAAAAAGTTTAGGCAAAATATAAATGGTGAAATTTAATGCAATTTCAGCATCTAGGATGATCATTTAAACATCTTGAAGTCAATAAATAAAAACTTGAAATGACATTTTAACATTAAATTCAAAGATTTTCATTCTCCAGAGCATTGGTGTTCAGTGTGTTGACTTTGAAATTATGAATGTTTTATGATATTTTTTAATTATTTGTTAAATACATTCCAATTGCATTTTAATCTGATTGGTGTTGTGGGCTATGTATTTTTGACACCTCTATCACAGAGATTTTAAATACTCTAAATATGTAACAGATTTAAATGACTATACAGAGTTTTCAAATTTTTCAGTGTTTACTTTAGAAAATGTAATTGGAACCGCAGTGTTTAAATACTATTATGGGGGCAGCTAGGTGGCTCAGTGGATAGAGCACCAGCCCTGGAGTCAGGAGTAACTGAGTTCAAATTTGGCCTCAGACACTTAATAATTACCTAGCTGTGTGGCCTTGGGCAAGCCACTTAACCCCATTGCCTTGCAAAACCCTAAAAAAAAAAAATCAAAAATAAACAAATAAATAAATACTATTATGTATGTTAACACATTACCCAAAAATCCAAGTACCTTCAACAAACCCTTATGAGCCCAGAAAGCAGTGCACTGTAAGGAAGGCACACATTTAGTTGAACCCTTTTCTCATAGAGTTTGAAATCTGGTAGATATTAATTTTTTACTCAAAAGTAAAAAGTCCTATAAATTCTAGTGGAACTTCTCTACTATTAAATATCACAAATATTAAAGTCCACTTATACACTTTGTACTCAAATTTTCAACTAATTAGGTCTCTTTATGGGCCAGGTTGACAATCTATTCACTTTCATTACTCTATACTGCACTCACAGAAACATTTAAAAAAAATTTGGGGCTGCTTCAGTAAGCTTAAACTGCTGTCATATCATGTTACTAAAGGGACTTTGTTTCTTCTTTATTACAACATGTCTATAAAATAAATTAATTTGTTAAACTACACCACTGATAATGGGCTCTTAACAGTGAATTTTTATAGTCAAGCACAAATTTTAGAACTACAGAAAGCAATGAATTACTTTAAAAGGCTAGAAAACACTGAAAGTAAAACAATTACCGTACATAGTTTGAATATTCAAGAATAATTTTCCCCCCAATTCAGTCAGGTTTGGTATGCTTGGCTTCTGCCAAGACTGAAGACCTTAGGAGTCATTCCCAATTGAAACTCTACTACTGGAAGCCAAAATGGTGTTTTGGTGACAGTACAGGGTAAGAAATGTAGTTTAATCATAAATATAACTAGGGGTAGGGTATATTATATAAGAAAACAATAAGGGGGTAAATTTTTAGCTTCTTTTGATAAATATTTGTATTAGCATGAAATATAGGTTTATTAGGGTATTTTGATAAGTCATATGTGCTGCAGTGAGGTTGGTCAAAGGCTCTTGGTGGAGAGAAGGGGTTCAGGAGACAAAGAGAGGAGGGCAAGAGAAAAGGAAGAGATGGGGAGACAAAAATAGAAAAAGAATAAAGGGAGGGCAAGCCCACAACTTTGGGCATTGCAATTTTCACACCTAGACCAGAAAACATAAATCCCCTCTCATAGCTCTGAGTCAAAATGTGTTATTACAAAGAGCTTGACCATTTCCAAAATTAATTTATAAAGCAGATTTTCTCTTGAGGTTTGATAATCCAATAGGCTAAGGATGAGAAATTACATGTACATAGCCTTTAAGATTTTCAAAGTGCTTCACATACATTATCTCATTTGACCTTCACAACAACTCTGAGTTAAGTACTAAAGTTATTATTATCCCGGCTAAAAAGATGAGAAAACTAAGATACAGAGAGGTTAAATAACTTGCCCCAGAAGCAAGACTTACAACTCTGACATTTTTGACTTCTAATCCAAAGTATATTACCTTGTATACACAAATATACAAAGTATATTTTCCCCCATTATACAAATATACAAAGTATATATTCCCCCATTATACAATGGGAAATAGATTGGGAAACAGGGTTCTAGTTTTAACTCTACTATATCTCAGGTTTAAAATAAAATAGACATTCTAGTTTGAAAGCTTAATATTTTAGATCAAGTGTTAGGTTAATTAAGTTGGTAAAGTTGTAAATTATGTTCAAGTCATGAAAAATATGGGGGTTGAGTCAAATATTTTATGTCAAAGATGGTCAGAGAGCAAAAAAAAAAGGTATGATACACAATTTGCTATAAGGAGGGCATATCTAAGTAACCACAGATATAAAATAATGAATTGGGATTTACAAAGAGTATTTCTCACAACTCTGTGATAAAGAATTAGACATGTACATTTCATATCCACAAGCAAACTCTAGTAGATATGGAAATCAGAAATGGAAATAAATTAAGTTATACAATTATATATATTCAAGAACTAAAAAATACAAATCAATCTTTTTGATAGAAGTTCTTGAGCAATTTCATGATGCTTAAATGTTTGTCAATATATTATATATGAGGCCTTTTCTGAGTAAAGTATTTCAATATAGGATGATAGCCTCAAATTCTGTCAAACTATACATTGCATAATGGATGACAGGCACAGGATGCTGAATATTTGACACTGAAGAGAAATGGAAAATATGATTTTGACATTAGTACACTGAAAGATTCATTCTAAAAATATCAGCATGACAATCTATTTGTCAAAATAACAGAATTCAAGGCAATTTGCCTACATTAGTGACTTTTATTTATCTAAATAACCTCTCATTTATGTTTTTGCATATACAGTCCTCTACAAATAAATTCCATTCATATAAACTCATGATTAAAGATGACTGAGCAGTGATAAATTCACTTATGTAACAAATGCTGTTCTATTTTTAATTCTTTTATAAGTCTGTTTTAGTCATAAGAGAACAAGAAACTATCATATTTAAGAAATCTTTCTCCAATTTAAATTGTTCATATTCAGAAAAATGAGAAATATAACTTGGCATACTATTACTGAGGATGGGAAGGTAATGAACCTCTAGTAGGTTGGGTAATTCTAATTTCTTTTTGTCTAATGTGACATAGGATTCCATTTTCTTTCATGCAAAATAATTCCATTCTATTTCCACTGATGTGCTCTAGCTTCAAAGAAATGTTCAGAAATATAATCAGGAGAATCTTGAAACTTTTGACTTCATTTGGGATGGAGACATCTAGAAGACCTTCATTTCTCCTTTTCTAAGTACAGGAATATTTAAAGGTCCATCTTTAATATAACTTTGTGCAAAACAGTGATGCAGGGGGTGGCTAGGTGGTGCAGTGGATAGAGTACCAGTCCTGGAGTCAGGAGTACTTGAGTTCAAATCAGACCTCAGACATTTAATAATTACCTAGCTGTGTGGCCTTGGGCAAGTCACTTAAACCCCATTGCTTTGAAAAATCCTAAAAACAAATTATGCATTCATCATTAGGATAGCCATTATACATTATACAACTAAAGTGATTAAGACTGAGACTAAAATTCAAATCTGTCAAATCATGAAGAATATTAGAAAAGCTAATTCATCCTGGAATACTGTAATAAGGGACAAGACCTTAAAATTTGAAAGAGCTAGGTTTAGCTTAAAAGAAAATGTGATATATATGAAATGTTCTGAATAGCACATTTGTAGACAATTATACCTAGATATGTTGGAAGTGGAAAATATAGATTCAAAAATATTTACATAAGTTAATGGATGATAGATCCATAATTTGCCTTTTGTTTGCTTTTTGCAAGGCAATGGGGTTGTTACTTAGCTAAGATCATAGAGTTGGATAATTTTGGAAGTCAATTCAATACAATAAATTACAAAAATTCTCATATTTATGTCTATAACATTTGGGAAAATGTGTGCTGCTTTCAATGAAGCCCAAAACTACTTTGTCTTTAAAAAGTCCATCTATTTAAATTACCCAGTGTTGAACTATGACTCTGAATCGTGAAACATTGTAGTCTCAAAAGAAACAAAATTCCAAGTAATTCAAAGGACAAAATAACAATAAATTATGGGAATAAATATGCCAAATCTTATTATCAATGGTGACTTGTGCACAAAGAGAAGAAAAATCATCATTCAGAACATGAGTCACCAGAAAAAGAGGTGTCATGTGCAAAGAATATGAACTAATGGAGAAACCTTCTGAATACTGCATCCTTATTCTTAAGCTATTAAAATCATCCGAAGATGGGGGGAAACCTGGGAAGAAATCTCTATGGAGAATTTATGGATAATCATTATGAAGCATTAAAAAACATGGATAGAAGTATTTAACCTGCATTTCTGCCCTGATGAAACTACAGACCCTTCAAAGCATCAAAGTAGCTTAATTATAAAGAACAATAAATATATTTATGAAGCACCTACTAAGTGCAAGGTGGCATACTCAGTTCTAAGTGGTATACAATTATATGTATAAGGCAAAGTTTTATCATCTGGTTGGGGAGATGAAACACACACACACACACACACAAACACACACAATAGAAGAGGTACAAACACAAACAAGTGATTCAAAAATAAGTACTATGAGAGTTTGAAGGAAAGAGCAAATTCTTCCATATGGTCACAAAGGCTTCCTGTAAATGGAATTTGTGTAGATTAAAGCATTATTGTAGGAAAGGGCATTTAGGTAGAAGGAATAGCATGAGCAAAGTGCAGCAACAGAAAAGTGTGGAAAATTTCAGAAATAATGAGTAGACCAATTTGACTATATGAGAACTAGAAGAAGAGGGTATGCTCTAAGGATAAGAAATAAACTAGGTAAGTTGTATAGAGAATAGAACAATAACTTATTCTCTACTTTGGCCATAGGGGAAAAAAGTTAGGAAACAAGTTTGAAAAGTATAGAGGTTCCTTGGTGAGGCCATCAAGTTTGAACCTTATCCACTAGGAAGCAATGGGAAGCAATGAAAGGTTTTTAAGCCATAAGGTCTATTAAATATTTTAAACAAGGAATACTTCTTTTTAAATGTATTCTATTAATCTTTATTTAGAAACAGTTGAAGTGAAATTATTAGCCAGTCTTAATACAAAAAATACTAATACCACATTCCATTATTTGGATTACTTCTTTCTATAGCCAACAAAATTTAGCATTCTAGTAGCTGGTTACTCTGGTAATTGAATCTTAGAAGTTTGTTACCTATGTTTAAATCTCAGTTTAAGTCCTCAAGGTATTTAATACATTCATTTCTGCCAATTTAAAAACATGTTTTTAAAATTTGTATTTCCCTTTGACTTCATGGATTAGTACCCATGCCAGCAAGTCAAAGGTATAATCAGTCTAGAAGCAAATGAATAAATTCCTAATAATACTCTATTTTACAGTTAATAGAAAGGAGAATAAATTCATTTTGAGTTCAGAGCTTTTTCTAAGTCAAATGGAACAATGGTGTTAAATGAAGAATAATGAGAATATGGAACTTTTGGGTAAAAATGTAAGAGCTCACTAAAATTTCATCATGCCATTGTTTATCATACCACTTTTTTTTAAAAATTGAAAGTCAGGATAAATCCATAGGGAATAGATTTGCAAGAAAAGTTTGTCCACAGGGATTTCCTGTAGAGTAAAAGGCAAATGGATGCCCCCATAGGAAAGCTGTTTTATATAAATGTATCCTTTCATACTTGTTACCACAAATGAAGCTGCCAAGAGCATCAAATTACTCTAGGAAAATTCTGTTGTCATTTTCCTAGTCTCTTTGAAAATGTTATTTCTTCAGATAATTAAGTCTTAATGCTCAGATTATTGATTCTTAATTTTCTCCAGCATGATTACAAAAAACAAATTCGAATCTGACTGAACAATTTTTATTTCTTACATTCATTTTAGGAAGAAAACAAGATAAAACCTTAGTCATAAGTTATTCCTTCTCCATCCATATAATATTAATCAGGAAACAAGTTGACCCTAACAATCTACTCCACCAAAAACTCATTAACTGATTATAAAAAATATCTTTGTAGACAATTTCTTCAGATAAGACACATTCTCCAAGTTCATTTTCTGTTTTTTTTTTTTGCAAGGCAAATGGGGTTAAGTGGCTTGCCCAAGGCCACACAGCTAGGTAATTATTAAGCATCTGATACCGGATTTGAACCCAGGTCTCCTGACTCCAGGGCCAGTGCTTTATCCACTATGCCACCTAGCCACCTCCAGGTTCATTTTCTTAGCCTCAGCTTTTATTGATTGCATTAGGCACTAATATTTTTATTTTTGTTTCACAAGCATTGTCTACAGGAACAATTATTTTAATGTTTTATTAAAATTTTTTTGGTAAACAGCCTTCTATATGATCAATCATCCCTTCTCTTCTCAAAAAAGCAATCATGTACATGTGCAGAATTGTAAATTCTTTTCTTTAATCATAAATGTCCATGACATATATCCTCACCACCAGATAAAACTTTTTTAGAAAAGGAATTTCTATTTTATATGCTTGTGGATGCTGATGTTATTTAATACTCAAAATCCTTCATGCCATGACGTAGTTTCATATATATATTTCGGAATTCTTGATATTTAACATTTCGCTACTAAATATCCTAAATATTAAATGATATGGTAAAAGAAGTTTAAAAATATATTTTGACTTCTAAAAAAATTAAAAGTCAACTTTTCAAATATTTCTTTTAGTCTTCATTATAGGGGGATGACCCTCTGGGAGAAGATAGGGAGATATGAGAAATACAGGGCATGTAAGACAAAATGTTTTAAATCAATTTATTTTTAAAAACAGAAGGAATTAAATGTATTTTCTAGAATAAACTATTTATGGAAAAACTATACATAGGATAAATATATGTTTTAAATGATGTTATAAAATTATTTCTGACTCTTGGTGACTCTTCAGAAAAGCATTCTATATCAGAGTATAAAAATATTACCACAGTAAATAGTTTCCTTATGCACATGTGATACAAATAGCTATATTCAATCATATATAAGAATATATAAAAATACAGGTGCAGCAGAGTTTTTCAGTTCTTCTTTGCCCTTGACCCAGCCCAGGAACCAGAGGTTACTGCTGACTGGTGAATATGCTAGGCCAGTGATGTCAGGACAGAGTAGGGCAGGCCTTGAGGGGAGGATTATGATAAAGAAACAAATTAAACACATGAAGCATATGTGGAAAGTCACTGACTAGAATGAAAACCAAGAGGAAAGTGAAAATCCTGCTTCACTCTCTTAGTCAAATGAAAAGAGCACTGATAAACTGGAAGCATCCAGAGAGCAGCACAAGAAAATGAAGGATCATGAGACCTTGACATGGGCAAACCTGTCGAAATAACTGTTTTGTCTGAGCAGAGTGGACTTTGGAAGGATGAGACAACTGTAAAATAGTTGGAAGTAGCTGACAAAAAGAGATAAGGTTTATTAAAGTCAATCAAAGAGGGGAAACACTGGGATTGAGGAGCGAAGTTGCAAAGATGCAGTCAATCAGTCAATAAACATTTATTAATCACCTACACTGTGCTAAGCATTTGGGACAAAATTTTTAAAAGGAGACAAAAGACAAACCCTGTCCTCAAGTAACAAATGATCTAATAGAGAAAAAAATAAGTAAATATGTATAGAAAATAAATTTTCTAGATAGTTAAGAATTGAAAGAAAAAGGACTAGAATTAAGAGGGACTGGACTTCCTGAAGAAGATGCTATTTAAACACATTTAGGCTTGATAGAAGTAAAAATATTTTTAAAAATAGAGCTATCAACAAAAATGAAAAAGGTTGCCTTAATGGTCAGCAAGTTCTTCTTCACTGGAGATACTTCAAGCAATAGCTAGAGAGCTACCTGGGTATTTCTTAATAGGGATTACTATTGAGAAATATTTGGCCTCTTCCAATCTCTTGCTGCTTCATTATATGAAGTAGGTTAAGGAAACCTAATTTAAAAATTGTTATTAAATCTATATTCAAATGAATAAGATCAAAACAGAAAAATTTTAATTTTAGGAGCCAGGGAAACTCTCCCTGATACCTCAGTTAAAGAGTTCATTATACGAAAATTGACTTGATAAGAATAAATGGTTTACTTTCTTAAAGAATAAAGTCCATTAAGCTGCCTTAATGATGATGACTTTTTCAACAAAAGTGGTCTATTTTAAAAATCAAATATCTTATAACTTGAATTCAGAGGTCCATTCAAGTAATAAAGTAAACTCAATGCCAGAATCAAAAGGTGAAGACCTCTATCCAAGTAATAAAGAATGTAAAAATGAGAAAGTAGTAAATTAAGTCATGATTTAATTTACTTAATTTTAAGTCTATAGTATCTGAGATTGAAAACTATCTTCAATTTTTTAATTTAGTATTACTTAAAATCAGTAAATATATATGTATATAATATAATTTATTGCTTGCATATTTTATTTATTTCTGTTATATTTAAATTTGATTAACCAAATTCATTTTATACATTTTTTTCTTATGGATATTACATTTTACAATGTATAAAAAGGTCAGACAATCAGAATTTCTAATTATAAAATGGGGAGGGCCTTTGAAGACAGAATTAGTTTACAACATAAAATTATAGTATATAATTTCTGGTTATTTTAAATCATTCCACTTCTATCTGGTTAACTAGATTATTATAAAAAAGATCACTATAGAACATTTTATTATACATTTCTACTAAACTTTTTAGATCTCAGAAATACACAAAGAAACTATAACTTTATAAAAAAAATTAGCTATCTGTGTATGCTTTGATTATTTAGTTATATTCAAATAGGGAAGCATCTCATTTGAAAAAGAAATATATTCTTATTTCTGTCTTAATTATTAAAATAATATTTATCACCATTTTTATATATACACATACATGTGCATATATATATATATATATATATATATATATATATATATATATATGATTAGTCTGTTCATCACAGAACAGTTCTGATAATGAGTAAACAAAATTCTTTTTCTCCTTCCCACTCTCTTTTCAGTTATAGCTTAAGCTTTGGAAAATGACCCCCCATTACTACCACCTGACCCCAACAACCAAAGAAATGGGCCAAAAGAAGGAAATGAAATAGAAACTACTTAACTGATTTGAATGATGGTAAGTCATCAAATATATCCCCTTCCTTACAATTTTCCGAGTTTTGCTTTTTCCCAGTATCTTTCTCACTTCTCCTTGAATCAAGTATATTTTACAAATAATACATCTCCTACTCAGGCAATAACAGCTAGTTCTCTTTGCTCATCACCTCTCAAAGTGGGATCTTTTGTCTACTTATCACCTTTCCCATTCTAGGAATAGAATTATGTGCAACAGTTTAAAGCACTGAGTGTGACTAAAAAAAAATTAAAAAACTTTTATTGGTGAGAGGAAAAAGGAGACTACTCAAGTTTTAACAAAGAAAATTATTTTATACTATAAAAACATTTGTAGTAATTAGATTCAGTATTTGTGAGCTCTATTACAAAATTTTTAAAGTTCTATTCACTTTAAGATTTAAATACAAAAAAAGTATTAAGTCTGTTTTCATTCTGCAACCAACTTAAAGCAAGACCTCAGAAAATATCCTTAAGTTGAAGCAACATGCTTTTCAAATAAAATGCACATAGATCAGAATCCTAAAAGATCAAAATCTTGACATTTAGAAATGCTTTCTGAAAACCAACAAAATTATTAAAGGAAAAAAGAGAAAGCATTTCTATGAAGTCCTTTTACAGGGATGATGAATTTTCTTATGCACCAATGTCACCTTTGTCAGGTCTCAAAACAAATTTTTTCTTGTGTACTTTTGCTTTTTTCAGTAATAGGTTAGGTTTCAAGTACTGGAACCTAGAATTATTAAACAGAAGACTTCACCAATAATTAAGAACACGCTTCCTATGCCAACAAGAAAAAATCAAATACTTGCAATATTTAATTGGATATTATGACATAATTTTAAAAACTATACCTCAAACATTTCAAATACAAATTAAGTTCTACTTTATAACATTTAAATTATCTGAAATGTAACCCAGGAAAAAAAACAGATTTCTTTTTGTTTCAGTAAGCAAAATATTTTCAAAATATATAATTTTATAGTATAAAGTTTTCCAATAACTAATATTGAGATAAAATTTAAGCTATTTCTAGAATAAATAGATATCCCAGGTAACTAATACCACCTAAGTTTAATAAACTATGCCTATATTAATTTACAGTGAAACATATGTCTATTAAACATTTCACTATGTAAAACATTCATATCTTCACCCAAGGTCAATTTTAAAGGTTATAAATAATATAAAATTCTCAAATTAAAAAGTAGTTTCTACAAAATACTATTATAATCATCTCATTAGCCTCTCCTGCCAATCAGTTTAAACAACTACAGTCAAAATACTACTTCTTTCTGAAGTATGCCTTACTGATTTAACTTTACTGCCTAGATACTCAACTACTTTGGTCCTACAAGCAAAATTTCACTAATTTCTTATTCTCTTTTTTTAGTTTACTTGTACTATTCTCATTCTTCCCCTATCCTCTGATCCTTATTCCATACCTTCACATTAAGATATTGCTGCTCTGGATATGTTGTGCCATCTATTGGAACAACTAAAGGCTTACAAAGTAAAACATAATGTAGAATATTCCAAAGCTCAAAACACCATGTATCATACAAGACTACAATAAGATTTGAGAAATTACAGAATGTAATGCAAAATAATACAACCACAACTCAGTATATAGGGCTAAAGCGCCAAAGACAAGCTATCTCTAGATACACATCTTCTTAAACTAGAACAGCAATAGCTATTGAGAACAAAAAGATTAAACAGGTAGAATCACTACATTTACCTATTTCTTCAAATTCTTCAGTTTCCTAATCATAGTAGTTTGAAACTCATAGCTTTCTGCTACAATAAATGCTACCTAGTTCAATATAATCAAAATTAATTTTCACTCCCCATTCAAAGCAATTTCAATTTCCTAAAATTTTAAGCCAATCTTGAAAAACAAGTTCACTTCTATTCCAGTACTATGTCCATGTTAAAAAAGTAAACTATTTTTCATTTTAAAACTACAGTTATAATTCAGTGGTCTTATATTTTCATCTATAGTAGCATCATTAATTTCAGTCCTAAAGCTTATAGAATTATCTACTTCAAGTGCTGTCTAAAAAGCATGAGTTTGAAATGATACTTAATATCCTTACTATCTTCCCTAATTTGAATAAATATAAATCTGAAAAGAAAAATTGTTCATGTGTCATAATTTTATCCTATTGATTACCAGAAACTAAAACACATGTTAGAACTTATTTATATTCCAAGTATTAGTTCAAAGAACTAGTATTTGGAAAATAGATATGTCTAATAGAGCCTACAATTTCTTATTTTGGTAATACACTATCTTCATAACAAATATTCCTGAAAAACATGTGAATTTATTTTCCTTAATTGATTTATTTTTTAAAATATACCAGGGTTGGGGTATAAAACAAATCTTGTTCCAAAATTAACTATTTGTAATGCAAATGCAAACGCCTAGTTTATCTGTTTTCTAAATGAATTTTTAGATGCTGGTTTTTCATTATGACACTCCTGACTACTTAAAGCCAGAAATTTCTATACGTTAATTGCAAACTTTGAAGTGAAAAACTTACCTGCAAATCATTTAATAAAGTCCTATCATTTTCTAAACTAAGACTTTCTGAAAACTATTGTCTAATAGTATCATTAGATATAATTGGCTGTCAATCAGACAAAGCATTATTAAGGATGAGACAGACCTCACTCTTTTGTTGCAAACAATGCCAGTTCAGAACACAAGCAGGAAAGAAAACCTGGTCCAATCACCAAACATATCCACAAAGACAAGTCTGAATTTCCCACACAGAGCAGAAGGTAGGGAACTGAGTTAATCCATCATTTTTATTTTCTGGCACATAAACAGGATTTTCTCTTTCCTCTTTTATATGGATGGGGGGTGTTTAATTTAGAATATAATCTCTACAAAGGGATGTCTCTCATTCATTACCAGGCATATTGAGGCCTAAGAATATGTGTCCATTAAGTTCACAGAAAAGGTGAAATTTGTCCAGCACTAATGTTCAACTGTATGGTAGAGAAGAATAAGGTCTGGAAAGTCCTACCAACATCTGGACAGGCATTGAATATAGACTAGTAATGAGGACTGTCTGTCAAAGACAACAAGTATGGTGAAGCTCATTACTGGTTTTCAGGCAATGACTTTTCTGGGCCCAACAATTTATGAATTGTAAGGTAGTTGTGAAGTTTTGGAGCAAGAGAAAATACTTAAAACAAGGAAAATCATGACTGCTTCAAAATATCAAAATAGCTAAAATTAGCTATTTCAATAAAAAGTCTTCCACATCTATATAAAAATTCTGAGTAGCTACAAAGCTGTCTGTAGGAAATAGATGATTCCTGATCTAAAGGCAACACTTCTGTTTCTTTCTCTTTTCCCTATTTGTGGCCCCAAAGGCATGAAATAGAGGTATTGTATATTCAGCACTTTCAAGAAAAGGTAGAGTGTTATGGTAATCATATTACCTTGTAAATTAGTCTGATTCTTTGTTGCTGCTTATACAATTTGCCATTTTTCTCTAACTGTGAAAAAAACTAGTACATTATAGTATTATCTCCATCTTGCAGAAGAGGAAACTCAGGCACAGAGATTTAAGTGACTTGGCCAATGTTACTCACCAAGTAACAAAGTTTGTATTTGAACCCATATCTCCCAATCCCAAATCTAATGCTCCTTCCTCTAGAACAAAGGAATAACCAGCAGATATAGTATAATAGGAAGCTTTAGTCCATTGTACCACTTCATCAGCTAAGTAAGATGGATATAATTCATGCTTACTTTATAGGAAAGAAATGAATTCATGAATAAAATGTGATAAACATTTTAAGACTACGGTTTTATTGCACAATAAACAGAAAATTCAGGGAAAAGTAGAAAAAAATAAAAACTTTCATTGATTTATCTTTTTTTTAATTCCTGCCAGATTTCTAAAAGTGTAACATATAGCAGAAAATACATCTATCCTTTTAAAAAATATACATTAATGTTTTCATATTCAAGGAAATGGGCATTATGCATGAAATTATCAATCCATTATGTGGTATATTCTTTTCAATATACATTAAATTTAATTTGGTTATATTAACACTGGACTACTTTGTTTTTAAAGAGTAATACATCTTTACTTGATAGAAGATGAAAATGATACTTCACTGTATACTGCTATGCTTTTGGGGATAGAAGTGAGGGTAAAGAATATCACCATAATGCAATAGTAAACTTAAGATAAAGTCATGTGGCTTACTTTCACTCTTTAGACACGGCACTTTAACAAAAATATGGATTTATATTAAATAAAGAAAAACCTCTGGGATAAAATTATTACATAAAAATGATGAATTTATACCCCTATAACTTATGGCCCACATTAAAGTAATTTTTCCTGGAGCTGGGCTCCCAGAAGCTCAAGAACACCTCTGGTCTTCCAGAGAGATTAATATAACATTTTCAAATTCTTTGATAAGCTTTATCCTAAAATCCCCTCCCCCCAATGGTATACATAAGAAAAATTCAAAGAAAATTTAAGAAACGGATCATTAGAATTCAAAGGAGTTAATTTTATAAGTAACTAGTAATGAGAAACCTCTCTGGATACTTCATAACTGCATTCTTGGGAAATGAAATTCTAGACTTAAGCTCCTCAGGTAAAGCAATGGCCTTAAACTGCCTCTTATAACATCATTCAGACTAAAAATATATCTCTAGAACTGTTTCCAATTTGAATTATGGGTCTGACAGGTCAGTGTACCTGCCCACAGTTCACTATTGAGACCCTAACCTGGTGAATGATTCTCAGAGGATACCATAGTTGTGACCAGATCAGCAAACTTATAGTTATGGACTCTCATTCTTTTTAAATAAAAAATAGAATATAAACAGCAGCTTCAAGTATCACAGAGAATCTAGCAACCATCCTTAATCTTATTGCAATCAACCTAGGACAGATTTCCCCTTGAGCACTGTCTAAATAACAATGACACAGATTAAAGAAGCACAAAATGTTGCATGTGGAAAGGGACCTTAGAAGTCAACTAATCCAACCCATTCAGGAAACTGAAACCTATTGGGGATATTAAGTGACTTTTTATCTAAGGTCCCCCAACTAGTTAATGACAGAAATGAAACAAGTTTTCCACAATTCATTACTTTGTCCTTTGTTACCATTTTTCCTCATTAATTTTCTTGATTTGATCTGATTTCCTGCCTACTTTTCATCCCTCATTCAAACTTTTAACTTTACCACTCATGGACTTATGTGTGGGGCAGAAGAGTTGCCTTGCACACCCTAGGTTCCCCAGGCTACATTCCTGTTTACTCATTGTCCATCCTTCCTTGGATGTCAGATGAAAGCAGGAAAAAAAAGGCCTAAACTAGATTAATCTGAGGATTAACCTTAGTTCCAATGGTCAGCAGTACTGGCAGTGCATTGCTGCTTCTAATGTGGGTAATAACAAAGGTGAATCTAAGACTTCTTAGTCTGGAGTAGGCTCAGAGACGATAGGAAAATGTGGTTGTCTCAGTATGCCAAACATCAAAATCCATAGAATCATAGATGTCAGTACCCAGAGACTTCAGAGATAACTTGGCTCAAACTCATGCCTTTGAAGACACAGAAACAGGTTTAAGAGTTGAAGTGACAAGATCCTACAGAAGTATAGTGAAGAAATTATGAATCTATTGTTTCTTTATATTACCACACTGTTAGAGAATATTTCTTAGATTTTAAAACAGCCTATTGAATAGTTCCAAGTACAGTAATATAATGCCCAGTTAATGGCTTATAGACCAAAAAGTCAACCAAATACATAACATCATTGGCATAAAATGCATGCATATTTTATTAATATGAACCAAAAAAAAGATGGCTCATCAAATAATCACCTGGATGAAGTAGTAAAGATGTACTTAAGTAACATTTCTTGGCTAATTTCTGTCTACATCCATTAACAATATAATCAAAATCTGTCTTCAAAAAGCAGGAGAGGCATTAGAATTAAAATTCTTTCTGATTTATAGGATGAGTATAGACTTATATATACACCAAAAAGAAGAGAGATAAAAGAACCTCATCAATAAGAGTCACCATTACTAAATGAAAAAAGGAAACTTAAAATATATCCACAATGTTACATGCAAATGATTGACAGACAGTTGGATTAGTCTATTTGTGTGTGTGTGTGTGTGTGTATCTTGAACAGGCATTACTAATAACAATAAGCTAGGCCTAGAATTGAATAGAAGCAAGCAAGCTAGATTGCATCTCAGAAATTATACATTGCTGTCAATAGTCCCAAGTTGCTCATTGCCACAACAGTCAATCCTTTTAACACCAATATTCTCCTGGTGCTATTATATGGCTGTGAATCAAGAGACTCTTATGACCTCTGCAGAAGCAAAATTGCAGCTGACTGAAAGAACAATGTAAAATGAATGTGAAGAGGACTGGGGATAGGATTCTTCTCCTACAACCAAATTAAAAAATGTTTTAGAAGGAATCACAATCAGGACAGTTTTGATAGTTACATATTAGGTATATTATATGTTGGAAAAGAGAGCTAAGCTCTAGATTTAAAAATAAAGAAAGCTCAATGATGGTTATACAGGCATAGCATATTATCAAAAATGACTTGGATAGAATAAATAAGGAAAAGAAATCATCAAGACTAACCATAGGATCATAGATTTGGAAGTAGAAGGAATCTAACAAGCCAACTAATATAACTATCATTTTAAAGATTAGGAAACTGAAACTTTAAAAGTTAAATAACTATTCAATGTCATTAGAGATGTTAAGTGACAGTGGTACATTCTGATCTGTTGATTCCAAAATTAGTGCTCTTACCACTGTATCATTCTGCCTCTCACTCTAAGGAGTGAGACTGAGGCAGGCACCATGAATAAAATATTAAAAGAAGCAAAGGAAGACCCTTTAATGTAATGGGGATATCCTCTTCTGAAAAACAAGAATCACATGAGATAGTTTGGAATGCCCACATCATTAAAGTAACTCATCCAGAAGAAGCACTATGCATAAAATAACAGAAAAGAGAATATTTAATCTAACTCAGTGGTGTCAAACCCAAATAGAAATGGGTCCCATTAAACTGTACATAAGAATTCCTGCAGCCCACATACTCACTTATAAATTCACATATTACCTATTTTATTTATTTTGTTAATTGTAGCACAATTACCTTTTAATCTGATTTGAGCCCTACTTGAGTGTTATAAGGGTGCATATTTGAAACCACTAATCTAAGCAATATGAAAAGAGAGATTTCAAAAGAGATAAAAGCTAAAGCTGTAAGAACTTCTGCATAAAATTCAGTTTTATGAGCAAAACAATCAGATCAACTTTCATTAGAAAAAACAAATCAGGTTGCTAAGTTGGTAAATGTGAAATCAGACATAGTTCAAGCAAAATTAAAGGAATTTGTAAATATGACCAAGTACTTAATTTCTACAAGATACCTCCAACCACAGAAATATGATAATGTATTGAACAGCAACAAAAGAGATGTTACAAAATGTCTGTTGTGAAATGGAATCCTTGCCTATTTTTTTTTTAGGTTTTTGCAAGGCAAATGGGGTTAAGTGGCTTACCCAAGGCCACACAGCTAGGTAATTATTAAGTGTCTGAGACCGGATTTGAACCCGGGTACTCCTGACTCCAAGGCCAGTGCTTTATCCACTACGCCACCTAGCCGCCCCAATCCTTACCTATTCTTTAGCAATCAAAGAAAGCCAATTATATAAAATTTATCCTCTTTCATGTTTATATTTTGTATGATCAAGATATTATCTGAAGTTCCCTTAATATGCCTAATAAAGTTAGAAACTATGCCAAAATTCTTTGCTACATGTAGCCTTATAAGATTTTACTAATATTTCTGTGAAATTTTAAGAAGTTAACTACAATATTCATTTCATTGATTTTTAAATTGTATAGTTTTATGACATACAGTTCTTAGTCCCTAAGAAATAATAAACTGCAAAAATCATTTCACCATTGCACAAAAAGCTAGATAAACTATGCACTGACAAGGAAGTTTTATAAGGACCAGAGTATTTAACATAATGCTTAGAAATAGGGTTTTGATGAACTTAGTTGACTTTTGATGTATAGAGAAAAGTCCTTCAGATATAACAGATATGAAAGAGAAATTACATTCTGATAGATGACAATCAAAAATCAGGATTGGGTGGTTTTATGATAGAGGAGAGAGAGAGAGAGAGACTATTATATGACTGCCTATATCACAGGTGTTGTCTTAATGTGAACTACCTAAAATTACTCTGAGGAAGACAGATATATAGTTTGATTTAGGATTGTTAAAGATGCATTAATCATATCTTAGTCTTACAGTATAACCAAGTTTCAGAAGTTAGTAACATCTTTCAAATAAAACATTCTGGGCTGTCATGTTTACCATGATAGGAAATTGGGGGGGGGGGCAGGGGGAGGAAACCTGATAGAGAAATGAATATATATGTAATAGACATAATTTATAATGCATATATTGGGCAGGATAAAAGGGTTGACAAGTGATTTCATTGGTACAAGGAACTTTCAATATGAAAATTCATTCCACTGATGCAAGTAAGCAATAACTGTGATTTATATTCTAGGGAATTAGCTGGGAAGTTGAGAGGCTAAGAGATGTAATAATAATTACAGTTACCATTTACATAGCACACACTACTTAGGCAACATTCTGCTAAGTGCTTAAGAAATATTGATTCTCATAACCCTGGAAGAAAGATGCTATTATTATCCCCATTTTACAGTTGAGGAAACTAAAGCAGACAGAGGTAAAGTGACTTTGTATCCGGGGTGCTATTTGAACTCAGGATGTCCTAAGAGAGTCTAAGAAGGTCGGATTTCAACTCAGGTCTTACTGACTCCTGAACAAAACTGTTACACTTAGAATGAGAGAAGGGACGGAAAGAAAATGGAGAAGGGGGGGAAGGGGAGGAAGAGGAAAGGAAAGAGATGAGAGAGAATATATAGTTATTAAATTCTAATTCTTGGGGGGCAGCTAGGTGGCGCAGTGGATAAAGCACTGGTCCTGGAGTCAGGAGTACCCGGATTCAAATCCAGTCTCAGACACTTAATAATTACCTAGCTGTGTGGCCTTGGGCAAGCCACTTAACTCCATTTGCCTTGCAAAAACCTAAAAATAAAAAATTCTAATTCTTTTGGAGAGAAGAAAACAGGGAACTCTTAAACCTGATTCATCGACTTTGTTAAGGAACAAAAAATCTAGAATCTAACCTTAAAAGATTTGGGTTCCAGTGTTGACTTTGTTACTCACTACCTCTAGAATCTTGATTGTTGCTTCCCCTTCTCTGAGCCTCACTTTCTTCATTTGTGAAATGAGAAAACTGAGCCAAGAACTTCAGGGTTCCTTTCAGAGTCTAAACTATAGATTTTTGCATGGGTATAGCATGCCCTAGTGGAGAGTGCTGGACCTGAAATTAGGTGGCAGACCTGAGTTCTATTAGCTGTGTGACCACGAACTCTTTAACCTCTCAAGAGCTTCAGTATGCTGTCAATAAATTAGGGATAACAACACTTGTACTGTCTATCTCACAGAGTTATTGTGAAGAAAGCACTTGGCAAACCTGAAACCTCTTAGGAGAATGTAAATTCCCTAAAGGCTATTTTCAGTTTTGCATTTGTATTCCAGGATCTTCTGTCTAACCCTTTAGCCAACATTTAAATGTTGCAGAATTGAAGTGAAATATAAATGCATGATTATAACTAGTGGTTTTGATATCTATACATTATTCCTTCTCAGGATATATGTAGTTCTATGCTTCAATATGAAGTCATTTTTAGGAATAATTACAGTTAAGAGCTGCCTATGTAACATAGTATAACATCTTCTGAGTAAGAGAAAAACATTGACTTATTCATATTCATACAGTACTTTGAGATTTACAAAGCATTTTTCTCATGATAACCCACCTACATGGTGAGCCATGCTAAACTTATAATTCCCATTTTACTGCTCAAGGAACTGAGATTCAAGGATATGATTCCCCAAGTCACATGGTCAAACTAAACTAGTTAAGAGTTATACTCAGGGATAATGTTAAGTATTCCCACTCCAAAATCAGTGCTGGATTCAGAGTACCACTACTACTTTAATTTATTTAAGACACAATTAGGTTCAAGTCAGATTCAAGGGCAAATTCAAGCTCAGATACTGTAGCTGTATGACCCATGGTAAGTCACTTTAGTATTTATATGTTTCATTTTCCTTGACTGTAAAATGAAATTAATAGTACTTACCTTCCAGGACAAAAAGGAAGTAATATTTGTAAAGTTCTATATCTGTCACCTTTCTTTATTATTATTATTACTATCAGTGGCCAGGCTCCTTCAGACAATGACTGTCATATATCTGACTTAATGATACAAGATTTTGTTTCTTTGGTCCTCCCATAAAACTTTCCTTTTGATTATAAAATCATTCCCAGCAAGCAACATAAAATCTAAAATCACTCTTCCAAATCAAGATACAAAGTATCTTGCATACAAGTATACAAAGTATGATAGAGGTAAACATTTTCTAGATAGCTATTAATAATAATTCATCATAATACTTTAACATTTACAAAGAGCTTTCCTTAAAATAATTCTCAGAAGTAGAAGAGATACATTAGTCTAACCCCATTTACCCAAACCAAAGAGAATTCAGAGAAAATAAATTCTGTCATTCATTTATATTAATTTAATTAATCTGAAACAATCAGATTTTTACTTCTTACAACATGATAGTCTTAATCATTCAATTAAAAAGCATAATTTCTATCAAAATTTTTATTCTACAAAAAATGACATAAATCTCACAGTAGGCAAACTAATGGAGATAAGATTAACATACTAAAAATCAGTGTACACACAAGTAAGGTTAACATTTTCAGACTTTTGTTTTGAATTATAGTAAGGATTAGGTCTTGATATTAGTTTATGTTTTACTGCCACATGTCAATAATGAAGTGGTACACTTTATACAGAACTTCTAAAAACTAAATTATGCTCAATTTTCTTACACAATCTCAGGCCAATACAAGCTTAAAGATACCCATAATTTTTTTTTTAAAGATATCTTTTTTTTTTCTAAAACTAAAAGTCCAAGTAAATTCATGTTGCTTGGTGACAGCAATACAAATAGCATAGCACCCTCTGGTGCATTTACTATAGGAAATATAAAATTCCCACAATGAGGATAGCATTGAAAGGGACCTTTCAATGTCTAGATGTTGCTTCATTTATTTGGATGTGGAATTTCATTTTTGAAACTCATGCTAAAATGCTCCTTTTTAAAAAATACTATTGAAAATTTTAATAGCTGTTAAGGTGTTTTGAAATATTTTTTCATCCATAAACTAGATTTTAAAAAAAGATGGCATAATAAGAATACTAAAATTTTGTTTTTGATACAAAATGTTCATATTATGCTACATTAAAAAAATAAGCCATCATATATAAAAGTTAGAGCCCTCTAGTCATGGTAACCAAACTATATCTCATTATTTTGAATTTGCTTGAATTTTGAATTGACTCAAAATGAGTTATGGAATATTATCAAGAATTAAATGATTTACAAAAGGATTCATGTTATAGTACTTGTAAACAAGATATAAAAATTAAAATACTGTGTTTAGTAACTACAAGAGTTTTAAACTATTTTAAAAAACACTTATGAAAAGGTACCTCTTCCTGGGAAAATAATTAGCTCTGAAAGTAGATTTTACTAATGACAAAAGCAAAGGATGCCACCTGCTTTAGACAGCCCTTTTGTGAGCCACTGGAAGTCCCAACACAATGCACTAGAAATGAAAGTGACACCTGTTTAAAGAAGCCATCTGTCCCTAACAGGATAGATTTAGTCAAATCCACTTAATCTAGGATTTCCAAAATATGGGAGCACTATGCACCTGTAAGCAGAGAACTCAAAATATATCTTGTGGTGACCATTCTAAGGATATACAAATAATACTAGTCAGCAAAAAAAAAAATCTGCTTGAGGAATTATAAGTATTCATTTTTAAAGCAAGGATATGACTTTCTTTAATCCACACTTAGCATATAAAATAAAGCTATTCATAATTTTATTTCTTCAGTAATCATAAGCATCTACTACATATCCTTATGTTCTGTATAACTATCAAGAGTAGCATTCCTGCTGCATTTTCTAAGTTTGCTTTTACTCTTTTCCTACACTTCTGATGAGCTAGCTAACCATTTAACTAAGAAAAACACACATTCAAAATCTAAAGAAGCAAAGTCTTTATATTCCGCCTACAGTTTTTTCTTTTAGAAAGTTCAAATGAAAGAACACTCCAGTATAATTTTTAAACGAATGATTTTTTAAAAAGTTACCAATAAGCAACATGTGCCAGTATTCAAATAAAACAATGACCTTATCTTTGATAGATTATTACATTTATTTTAAATCTCTAATTTGATTACAAAAAAAGGAAAATAAATTTCAATGTTTTAAAAATCATGTTATTAATTTTATAGAGGATAAAGTACATCAGACAAAGGCTTAGCATATTTTAAAACCTTATGATTATAGCACAAATCCATATAAAAATGGAAAAAAAGATACAGTATTTACTATATACTAGGCCTAACTTGCCTATTTCATGAAGATTGAAGAAACTGTAATGAATGCATGACTCAAAAATTATCTATTTTCTTTTAATGCAACTAATAAACTGGGGCAAAAACTGTAAACTATTTAGAAAGTTCAAGATATATATGTTAAAGATCTTAGGGCATTAAAACATGAAATCATAAATGTTCAACTACATAAAGCAGGCTTATACAAGTGAATATTTTAATTGTTCTCCCCCCATCAAAAAAAAATCACTGTACTTTCAAAGAACAGTGGCATCATCATCATCACTAGGTAGATCTAAAACTTAAGAACCCAGGAAAATTAAAATATCTACTTAGAGAACCCTTCTAAGAAATATTAAGGTGACAATAATCTAAATCATGATATTACCTGTAATTATCTTTAAGATGAACAGTTCTGCCAATATCCTCAGAATTTATTTTAAAAGCCTATGGAAATGAATCTGGTTCACTTTTAAATGGAAATAATCTTCTGTGAGTGCAACTTTACCAATACTCTCTTTAAAATTAATAGTCTTGTTATACCTATTAAAATTCTGTGTTCACATCAACATGACAATTTTTTTAAAGCCCAAAATCTTTGTGCAATGGTCCTAAGTTCCTTAACATGATGCAAATTCTTGCATTCTGAATATTAAAATACTAAACCGAAACATTGTATTATAATCTACTTTACTGATAACCCCATTGTGTAAATGACAAAGTCTGAAACTGTATCTAATGAAAACAAAACTCCTATTAACTTTACTGAGAGTTTATGAGACCCAGGAGCTTCAGGATCAGAAACCATGGGGGTATCTGACATTACTCTGAGCAAAAAAAGAATGCAAACTGGGGTTACAGATTTGACTTTCAAAAAAATAACCCCCTCGAAAAAAAAAAGATAAATCATAAAGGAATTGGGATCCTTTGAGAAAGATTGCTCTCAGGCCAAAATATCATGATCATCTATATAAGCATTTATAGGGAAATGACTTAAGGAATAAAACAAGAGAAATACAACTCTTATTTGGCAAAAGATGAGTCCTACTTAAACATTACAATTATTTAACCAGCGTAACATTTTTAGTCTCAATACTCTCATAATCTTCATCTGTCCTATCAGTTAAATCAATGATCTTTTCTGTTGGGGTTGTTAGAAGGAACCAAGTCATATTCAAGTCAAATTTAACAAGATTCACATTCAAAAACAAAATATGTGCAATTAAAATGAGAAATTACATTTATTTCCACAAATATACATTCACAAAATTAATACCACTTTCCTATTAATTTGTTAATTAAAAGTTTCACTGTACAACACAGAAATTTAAGGAGTTTGCATTTCAAAACTGGGTTCACTCTAAAGATCAACCCTGTCAACTGAGTTAATTTCTTTTACCTACAAAGAAAAAAATCAATATAAATGCAAAATTTCAGAAATAGTGGTCCTCTAAACTGGTGAGTATTAAACAAATTTGATGTTCAGTGTAAACAAAAAAGTAAATATAAAGAATATATTAAGAACAGAAGTCTAGCTCTAAACTACAAAGTAAGGGAAATATACACACGTTTCAAGTTGGGAAGCTTCATACATTCTTTATGAACAACTTGACTTCAATTTCAACTCTCAAAGGAAAATGAACAGAGAAGGGGGAAAGAAAGCTCAAAGTACCATAACTGACAAATACCATTATAAACTGATTTCAGAGTTTTCTTCTATCCTATCTCTGTTTAAAGCACATTCTTATAATCACAATGTAAATTACTAAGACCTTCTCCACTATTTGGGGATTTATCGAAGTGAAATGGAACCTCACGAGCACCCCTCCCATCTCCACATGAAGATAAAGCTCTGTCAATAACTACTAACCGAACTATCACAGATGCTCTGCATCCGGTTTAAATCACAAGCACAAAAAGACACTTAAAAAAAATCTCTTTCTCTGAAGCAGCAACAGTAAAGAGGCCCCTGTCTTCACTGTGTGTGTGTGTGTGTGTGTGTGTGTTGGGGGGGTAAGAGGGTTCGGGAGTAAGAAAGAGAAGGGAGAAGAGTGCTGAATGGATATTAAGACTGTTTGCAGCACAAAGAAAATACAGTTTTAAAAGAAAAAGAAAACAATGAAACTGCTGGTGATTAAAGAAGAATACCCTATTTATCACAAAGCAAAGAGGACAGAATGGAGGAAATAAGAGGTGGGAAAAGTTCACCAGTGTTTAAGGTTAAAGGGGAAAAAACCCATACCAGGCCCTACAAGTGAACAACAACAACAAAAAATACCTCTAGCTCCTGCACATTGTAATCTATTTCGGTTTATAAAAAAAAAAAAAAGCAGGAAACATACAGGTTTAAAAAAGAAACGGGGGGAAAAAATTCCTGGTCTTTCCACCTGACCTTCCTCCTCAACCAAGAGATCAGAAATATTCCACAATACCAATCAGAAAACTCTATTTCCCTCTCCCTCTCCCACTCCCCAAAGACCCCCCCCATCACACTCCATCCCTAAAGTGCAGCCAAAGGGGGGGGGGTGGGAAGGATGGGGGGGCGCAAGACGTACACATACATCCTAGTCTATCCATATAGTTAGTAAATATAAATTGTAAACAAGCTCCAGAAAGAGAGAAGCCCCAACAGCAGCAGCAGCAGCAGCAGCAGCAGCAGCAGCAGCAAGAAGCAGCAGCAGCAGCAGCAGCAGCAGCAGCAGCAGCAGCAGCAGCAGCCCCCGAGGTGTGAGAAGCAGCAGCAGCAGCAGCAGCAGCAGCAGCAGCAGAAGAGTGAGACACACACGCGCGCACACACACACACAAATACACGCACGGACACACGCGTACACACACATCCACACGCTCCCACACACATGTAGATATAGAATAATATTCACCTTGGCTGTGGATTATTGTGGTGTTGTTGGTGGGTGATGGAGATGGTGGTGGTGGGGAGGAGGAGGAAGAGGAGGAGGAGGAGGAGGAGGAGGAGGAGGAGAGGAGTAGTTGTTGTTGATGGGTAACAGTCGCCAGGACTACGGTGACTATGGCGCTTGATTCACAAGGCAACGGTTGCTATAACTCACAAAAGAGAGAGAGAGGGAGAGAGAGGGAGAGAGAGAGAGGGAGAGAGAGGAGGGAGAGGGAGACACACGGGGAGGGGGGGTTGGGGGAGGGAAGAGGGGAGGAGGCAACCGAACCTGAGAGCAGCCGCCGCCGGAAGAGGCGGGCTCAGGGCACGGTGACGGACACTCGGCGGTGGGAGCGGGGAGCGGGCGGGGAGGGGGCACAGGGATCCGCTAGAGACGCCAATGACTGCCGGGGGTCCGGGCGGAAGAGGAGCCGAGGCTACGGTACAGGCTCCTTTGCCAGCCACACTGGGGCTTCTGGAGGCGCAACTAGGAGGAGCCCCTAGGAGGCGGCTTGCGGGCTCCGAGTGGCTCGGCAGAGGGGCTGGCACGGAGGCCCTCCCCCCCTCCCCGCCTCCGCGCGGCCCCGCACGACAGAGAGGATGGGGGAGAAACCAGTCAGGGGAGAGGGCGGCGGGACATGGCGCTGGCGGGGGCAGGCGGTAAAGCGAAACGGGCGCTCCGGAGAGGGGCCGCCCCTGCGGCCGCGTCACTTCCGGCGAGGCAGGAGCCCGGATGTTGCCGCCTCTCTCCGGGCACTGAGGCGCAAGCGTCCCGGCCGCCGCTCCTCCTCCTCCTCCTCTTCCTCCTCTTCTTCCTCCTCCTCCTCCTCCTCACTCGCCCAGCGGCTCGGCGCTCTCGGACTCCCTGGCCCCGCGCGGGACTCGAGTTGTGCCAGTCCCTTCTCCCTCCCTCGCTCTCCTGCTTTCCCGGGCTCCCGCCGGCCCCCAGAGGGCACTGCGCGGCGGCGAGCGGCGCCGGGGGTGGTGGGGGGGCGTGCTGGGGGGGGGCGGGGGGACGCGGGAGCCAAGGGGCGCGTGCCAAGCTCGCGGCGCCGCGGTCGCCATTTTAAAAGCGAGCGAGAGCCCCGAGCGCGTGGGGGGAGGCGGCGCCGGGGGAGAGGTCGGATCCCGGTTGTCTCGGTGGTCGATCCCCCCCCCCCCCGCTGGCTTCCGAACTGGAAATCGGGCGCGAGAGACGCCGACAGCCGGGCGCGAATGAGGGGAGTGAAGGAGCCCCCCTGCCCCTCTCCACTCCGCCGGAGCCAGCCCGCGCCCGTGGGCTGGGGCCTTCGCGCCCTCGGCTCTTGCCAATGCTGGGAGGATACCTGGGGGCGCCCGGTGAGCCAAGGCTTGGAGCCGGGCCGCCTCGGTGATGCTGTCTGCCAGCAGGCGGGGCAGGCCCCGATCTCCCGCGAAAATGCCGGGGTGGAAAAGACCTGGTCGGGGATCGATGCCGGAATGGATCTTTAAAAAGTATCTAGTTTGGGGACCGCTGGGTGGCCTGGAGTTAAATCCGACCTCAGACACTTAATAATTACCTAGCCGTGTGGCCTTGGGCAAGCCACTTAACCCCATTGCCTTGCAAAAAACTAAAAAAGAAAGTATCTAGTTTGCTCCCTACAATTCCCCCAACCTCTTCATTTTACAGATGAAGAAATCTAGACCCAGGCCGATTATGTAAATAAGTAGCAGTTGAACCCTCATCCCCCATTCCAAATGCCACCAGTTTTTCCACTGCACAGTCATCCAATCCTCACCCTGGTTAGTCTGTAAAGTGAAGGGTATTATTGACCTTGGAATCAAAAAGATGGGAGTTCGATTCCAGCTTCTGACAAATAACTAAGCTGTATGTCCCTGGGCAAGTTACTTAACCCTGAGTGCTGGGCATCCAGGGCCATCTCCAGTCCTCCTGATTCATATTAGGCCACGGAACCAGATGTGTCTGGAGGAGAAAGTGAGGTTGGTGATTCAGCACTCCCTCAAGTCCAATTCATATGCTTGTCATGGCATCACCTCCCTGATTTCCTGGTCTCATTTGAAAATGAAGTACAAACTGACTTTGGGAGTAGTTGATATAGGATCATAGTTTTAGCGATGGTACAGTGGATGGAGTGCCTGGCCTGGAGTCAGACCTGAGAATCTGACCTCAAGACACCAAACTGCAACCTGGACCTGCATTAAGTAATGCAGCCTCTTTGCCAAGAAAATCCAAATGAGGTTACACACTACTGAAAAGGACTTAGCCAAGGAATTTTAGAGGCCATCTAGGCCAACTGCCTCACAGAGACCCAAAGAGGTTAAATGAATTGTCTAGTATCCATATACAACTAGTGAGAATTTGAAAGACCTCTTTCAAATATGCCCTACCAGACCTTTCTGGCAAATCTGGGACAATCAGGTTTTCCTAATGTGCAATGATGATAACCATCAACAAAATAGATCCTAAGTGAAATATCTATTTTTTGCACCAGTGTTTCCTGGGGATACTGAGAGGTTGTATGACACTTAGGATCATACACTTTATATCAGAGAAAAATCTTTAACCCAGGTCCTTCTGTCTTCCCAAGTAGTCTGTACAAACCACAAGCAACACTTTCAGTCAGCAGATGGCTAGTTAAATGTAATAAAAAAAAAAGTAGTCCCTCTAAGGGAACTTAACATCAATAAAACCACTCGGCTTCTACAATTGAGAGAATAAAAATTGGTGACATTTTCTAACTCATTTTACACATGAATTAAGAGGCACACAAAAATTGTGACTTAAATATTCAAGAATTGGAATTTTAGTAAATAAAAGAACCTTTACATGACCTGCAGTTCAATGTTCTTCCATTTTCTCCCGGTCTTATATCCTAATCTAGTGTTTTTTTCTTCTACACTACTATTTGCCATACTGTTCTATATAAGATGAGGGTTCACTAACAGTTTTTTCTAAAATATGAAAGTATTTAAAAAGTGATTTTTTCACCTAATATAGACTTTACCTCTTTTCCTGTTTCCTAAGGGTAGACTTCTACCCTTCACTTTATCCTGGAATTTTTCCAGACACAAATTTCAGCATTTATGGTTCCATCAGTGTATTTCAAGTCCAAAAGTATTCTGTGGCCAAAATATTTTGGGAAATGCTGCACTACACCATGCTGCCATCTGCTCTTTCCATTATACCACACTTTCAGTATGTCTGCTTCTCACAACCCACCACCTAACCCCCTTTAATTGCTGTTTCTAACCCAATAGCACTTTATCTGGATTTTTTTTTTTGCTCACGTAATTTTTTTTTTTGGTCTTTCTATCTTCAGTGCCTTGAACAGAGTTGAATCAGTCTTAAGACCTGGCACTCTATACTAAGGTTTTAAAAGATCCAGTATACTTGAATTGAGTCTAAAAGAATAATAGTCCCTGATATTAGCTTTGAATCATAGAACTAAATTCCTTAATTTTTGAATTTTGAATCATTAGTTTTGGATTTATTTTGAATCCTCAGTGTTTAGCACAAGAGCATAGCAAGCATTGGAACATAGTAAGTGTTTAATAAATGCTTTTGAAAGACTGCATTATCACTTTTGGTGTCTGAGATCCCTTCCAACTTTGAAGTTCTTTGACTCCTTTGAATAAAATACAGGGACTTTTGGAAGTATTTTTTCCAAAGATTGGTCACAAAATGATGTGAGTTACTGTAACAAAAAAGAGATATATTTTCAAAGTTACAATCTTAATACAAGTATCCAAACTATTGACTCAAAAATATGACATTGTTGCAAGCAGTACAAATGTTTTATACTCTACTTTGCAGTAGAGATACAAAGTTTCTAATAGCTTTCCTTTTAAATGATTTGCTGAATCTGGTTACATTGTTTCAAAGGATAAACTATCATCTTGAGCTTTATGGAGAAATTCCTAATGTTAGTTTATTCCAAGGAAAAATTTGTACTATATTTTGTATTTGTAAACTAAGAAGAGCTTAATGAGGATATTTAAGTTGGGTTTAATAGAAATAGGCAAATAGTCTCATTTTCATACTGTAAACTTCATGAAGGTAGGGTTCCTGTCTTATCTGAAGTTTGCCTATCTCCTAGTGTTTAGTCTTAATTAAAAATTTGTTGCACTCAAAAGGCAGATTTTTGACTCAAAAATCAGAACATAATTTCTTGATAATTCCCAAGTGAAATGAATTTTCCTGGAAGTGATCAGTTCCTCATTTCCTGGAAGACTTCATCTTAAAGTTAATAACCACTTCTTGGGAATGTTTAGTGTTTTATTGAGGTATGGATTGCTTCATTTGACTTTTCAGGGTCAGGTCACTTTATGAGATCTTCCAGATTATGCCCGTAAAATGGGTGCTCCTTAGGATTCTGTCCTGGATAAGTTATTAATATTTAGTATTATTTATTAATAGGAAACAATATGATCAAAACTCATCTACCAGATGACTTCTGCATCCTTGTCTCATGTTTTTGTCAAAGTTAGCTCCTCTATGTATTGAAGTGATACTAAGTGATACCATTCCATCCTGTAATAATAAATAATACCTCTATACTACCTGTTGATCTCATCAGTTCCCATAGATTTAATTACCATCTCTATGCTAATAATTCTCAAGCTAACCTGTACTATAGTAGTGGAAGTATCAAAGGAGAAAAGGGGAAGAGGAGATGTAGGAGAGATTTGCAAAGGTGAAATTTATAGGTCTTGGCACTTGGTTATGGGAGGGAAAGCAAAAGATGGTGAGGAATCCAGATGACTCCTAGGAATCTAACTTGAAGGACTGAGAGAATAATATTGTCCTCTACAATGAGAGGAAAGATAAGTGGAGGGTATAGAAGATTTAGGGGTGAAATGAGTTCTGTTTCAAACATATGAGTACAAGGTGTCTACTAAACAGCTAGTTTGAGATAGTTGAAAGGCAGATGGAGGTCAATAGCTTAGGAAAGGAAGCACATATAATATGAAAGAGAACACCTTAAAAAAAAGAACAAACCAAGTTAGAAAAATTCACTGAACAGAAAAATACATTAAAAAGCAAATTGATCAAATGGAAAAAGATAAACAAAAATCTACTAAACTTAAAAATCAGTATTGGGTAAATGGAAAAGGAGGTACAAAAACTCTCTGAAGAAAATAATTCATTAACAATTAGAATTAGGCGAATGACTACATGAAGCATCAAGAAACAACACAGAACCTCGGGTAGCATAAAACTAGAAATTGTCCAGATCTTTTCCCAAAACAACTTTAAATGAAGTTTCTCTAGAGACTCTGAAGCTACAGATCCCACCAAAACAAAAGCAAAACAATTTCTCAATTCAGGTTATCATGGAGGATCTTCAGAAAAGGTCTGTCACTAATGGATAAAGGGTGTAGGTGGGAGAGCAGGAAAGCTAATAATAGGCTCTTAGACACAGTGCAGCTTGGTTACTGACTCAAAAAGCCAGCATGGCAGCAGTGAGGGTCCCAACTCCATATTGGAAGACAAAGTCTAAATCCTGGAAATGCTGGTGCAACAGATGGGACTGGATTGGGAAGAAACCACTACATAGGAAAAGCCTTGGCATAAAGGAGAAAACAAACCTCTGAATAGGCAATGTCTGGGCTGCCTAAGCAATTTCAGCAAGCAATAGGTCAGGGACCATATCCTGACCTCAGCACAAAAAAGTTTGGGACTATACTCCCTGTAGAACAGGAGCAGAGTTCAACTATCAAAATGAACAAAAACAAAAAGCATAAACCATAGAAAGCTTCTATTCTATTAGGGATGATAAAAACAACATCTCAGAAGAAAAAAGCAGTGACAAGTTGTCTACAAGTAAAACCTGAAATGAATTTATGAATTGGTCTCAGATCCAAAACCTCTTTGAAGAGCTCAAAAAGAATTTTAATATTTGGGGGGGGGGGTTGAAAGGCAATGGAGTTAAGTGACTTGCATACAACTAAGTAATTATAAATTGTATAAGGGTGGGTTTGAACTCAGATCACCTTGACTCCAGGATCAGTTCTCTATCTGCTGCACCACCTAGCTGTCCCTCAAAAGAATTTTTAAAAGCAAAGGAGAAGAAGAAAAATGAAGAAAGGAAATGAGAACCATGCAGGACAATTAAGAAAAATTGACTGAAGCCAACTTCTTTAAAAGTAAAAATAACCAACTGGAAAAAGAATGTGGCTCGTCAAAAAAAAATTGATCAACCAGAAAAGGTATGAAGCTCATCAAAAAGTAAACTTGACCAACTAAAAAAAGAAATACAAAAGAATAAAAGGCATGAAAATGGATGGAGGAGAGATAATTGAAGAATTATTGGAATACCTGAAAGATAGAATAAAAAAAGAGCATAGACATCTTGAAATAGATTATCAAGGAGCACAATATTGATATTCTTTTTTTAAGGCATTTTTTGCAAGGCAATGGGGTTAAGTGGCTTGCCCAAGGCCACACAGCTAGGTAATTATTAAGTGTCTGAGGCTGGATTTGAACTCAGGTACTCCTGACTCCAGGGCTGGAGCTTTATCCACTGCACCACCTAGCCACCCCAAGTATTGATATTCTAAGAACCAGAAGATAAAATAGAAATTAAAGGAATTCAGCAATCACCACCTGAAAGAGATCTCCAAATGAAAACTCCCAGGAATATTAATAGCCAAATTCCAGATCCCTTGGGTCAAGAAGAAAATACTGTAAGCAACCAGAGATTAACAATTCAAATGTTGTGGAGCCATTGTTAAAATAATCCCAAGATATTGTAGCTTCTTAAGGGATGAGAGGGCTTGGAATATTGTATTCTGGAAGATATGTATGATTACAACCCAAAGTAACTTGCCCAGCAAAACTCAGTATAATTTTTCAGGAGGTAGGGAAGGGAGGTAATGAATATTCAATGACCAGAGCTGAATAGAAAATTTGACTTTGAGATACCAGACTCAGAAGAAGCATAAAAAGGTAAATAAGAAAGAGAGAAAAGAGGAATTATAAGGTTAAATTGTTTGCATTCTTACATGAGAAGATGATACTGGTAACTCCTAAGAATTTTATCATAATTAGAATTGGTGGAAAAAATATTATTAAGATGGGGTACAGTTGTGATATATTGGAATGATATCTAAAAAATTCAGAAATGAAAAGTTTGTTCTAGGAGAAGATAAATTAGCTCAAAAAGAGTCACAAAAGAATTTCTATGTTGGTGGGAAAGATGGTTATGGAGGAACCTTATTATCAGAAATGACTGAGAGAAATCAATACTCATAGCAATCTATCTTGCCCTATCATAAGAAGTGACAAGTAGGCTGCTTTCAAGAAAAAAAAACCTATAGAGACTTACATGAACTGATATTAAATGAAATAAGTAGAAGCTAGAGAATCATACAGCAGTAACAACAATATTACACAATGATCAATTGTGAAGGACAACTATTCTCAATTCAACAATGATCAAAAAAGTTCTGAAGGACTGATAGAATCTGAATGCAGATCAAAACATCCTTTTTTTAACTCAATTTTTCTTTTTGTCTATTTTCTTTCATAACATGACTAATATGGAAATATATTTTGCATATATATGTATAACCTATGTTAAATTGTTTGCCTTCCAAATGAGAGTGGAAGGATGGAAAGTATTTGGAAATCAAAAAATGTTAAAATTATTTTTATATGTAATTGGAAAATAAAATATTAGAGAAAATTCTATGATATTGAGTAAGCTACTCAGTCACTCTTCATCTGCACTCTCTCATTTTAAAAAAGGTTGTTTTTTTTAAAGCTTTTTGCAAGGCAAATGGAGTTAAGTGACTTGCCCAAGGTCACACAACTAGGTAATGATTAAGTGTCTGAGGTCAGATTTGAACTCAAGTACTCCTGGCTCCAGGACTGGTGCTCTATCCACTGCTCCACCTAGCCGCCCCCCCAAAAGTTTTTAAATGAATAAAATAAAATTCAAAATACACTACTTAAATTGAAAAAAGTTATCTAAAAAATTCTTAAATGAACCTGAGTTCAAATCTGAATTCAGATATCCTTAGCAGTGCAACCCTGGGCAAGTCACTTAACTTTGTTTAACCTCAGTTTTATCTTCTGTAAAAATGAGCTAGAGAAGGAAATTACAAACCTCTCTAGGATGTTTGCCAAGTAAAACCCTGTATGAGTTGGACACAACTGAAATGACTGAAAAATTAAAACTTGTAAGTTATTTGAAGTACTTGTCTACCCTACAGTGAATGATATATATAAGGAACTTAATATGTTTTCTCTTGTTATCATTGCCAATTATTATATTTTTCAGATTTATGAGTTAAGATTTATCTTTTGTTTCCATGATGTATGTCAAATAACATACGGAAGGCAGCCCAGAAAAAAAAAGTAAAATATATGTAGTCAACAATTGAGTTAAGTGCTTTCCAAGTGAAGATATGTAATGCTTGATATATTCATGCCTCCATTCCCTTCTTTTTAATGTTGGAGACTGAGAGTGAATTGAATGGACAAATAATACAGTATATATTTAAATGGAAACAAAACCAAATTATTTCCATACTTGTATAATCTCCCTCATAGACTTACCCTGACAGTTTCTCTCCTAAAATGGTAGTGAAGAAAAAAAAAATGACAAAAAGACAGTTAATGGTGACATTTGAACTTATAATGCATAAAATGAATCAAGTATTATGTGCCTACTATGGATGATGCACTGTTTTAGGCATTGTAGATAAAAAGACAAAAATAAAAGAAAATAGAAATAATCTCAGCCTTCAAGGAAATTACCTAGGGGCTCAGTACATATATAAGTATATATAAATATATCATAATGTGTGAATGTATACAACCACAATTAATGTGGTACAATTTATCAGAAGAGGCACTAGCAGATGGCAGGGAAAATCAAGCAAGGAAAATTGTATGGAAGATATCACTAACTGAACTTTGAAAGAATAAGGCTAATTTTTCATATATAGTTTAGGAACTCAGTCTTCATTATTTTATATCCATATATGTTATGTTGCTAAAATTAAAGGAGTGAAATTTTCCTTATTTTTGTATTACTGACCTCAATTGGGTTGTGGAATGGTTATCTTATTCTGAAGTAGGAACAAATAATTATAATATACCTATATTTATAGGTATAATCTGTCTAACTTCTCAGGGTCTATGGTTACAGCCCTAGAAGTTTAGCAATGAAGGGATGCTCACATATTATATAAAGCAAGAATCCTTAACCCTTTTTTGTATTATGGATCACTTTGGTAGTTTAACAAAGATAATAGACCTTTTCTTAGGGTATTATTTTTAAATGTATAAAATAAACCACATAGGATTACAAAGGAAATTGATTGAAATATAGTTTTAAAAAATATAAGTTCATAGACCCTGGATTAACACTCCCTCTCTACCCCACCTAACCCCCTGATCTATTTTGAAAATAAGATTGGTTTAGTTGAGTTATTTCAGCTTTTGCCCATTTCTGAAATTTTATGATTTCAAATACTGGTCATTTTTAGAGCTGATATATCAAGTAGATTGACCCAAGACATTAAATATATAATATTTGTATAATCATTTTATAGCAACTACAAAACATTTTTTAAAAGATGGCTATTTCTAGAAATCAATTTCATGCATATATTATTCTCCCCTTTCCCAATAGGGATAACCTCTAATTTAAAATTCCATAATAAAACAAGGACTACTAGAAAAAAGCTCTCATTGCTCAATTAGCAATCAGCTTGAATAATATATATTTACAGATCTTTGATTTAAACTGAGAAGGTAATAAGCAAACTCTTAAGAAAAAAGAATTTCAACCAATTATATCATTAATCAACTTTTGATTTATAAAATGTTAAAATCCTTATTTAATTTTGAAGATCCTAGATTTTATATTATTTGTATTCTGAAGACATATTAAATACAGCTTTTATTCCATAAAAATTTTGAACACCTAACCTACTTCATTTAAGAGTATTAGTTACATATTTAGTCTATGTCTTAAGTTGTAGATGAATAGTCATGTTAACTATTTTTGTAGATGATTGAATAGTTGGTCAATAGTATGATTTTTTCTTTTTTGTTTTTTTTGCAAAGTCATAATGGGTTAAGTGACTTGCCCAAGGTCACACAACTAAGTAAGTATAAAGTGTCTAAGGTTGGATTTGAACTCAGGACCAGTGCTCTATCCACTCTGCCTCTTAGGTGTCCCTATGAATTTTTTCCTACTAAATTTCTGTAACTATTTTAATTAATGAGAAGCAAATAAAATCACAAATTTAAATTCTATGAATCAGTCTCCACAAATTTAAATTCATGAATCAACCTCTAAAATGTGGGAATACATGTATACATCAAAATTTACTATGAACTTTAGTCTCATGGTTTTCAAATATCTAAACACAAAATAATAAAGAAGCAAAAGGTTTTTTTTTAAATGATCCTTTAGGAACACTTCAACTCATTTCTCTACTTTGGTAATAAAATCTTTATTTCAGTTTAAACAATGCATTTTAAAATTCATTAAAGTCAATTTGATTTATAATGTAGGGATACCATATTTGTAGCCACAGACATGTGACACAATAATTATAGAATTTTTGTTAAATGCGATATCATCCTTCATCCAGAAGAAATAACCCTTAAAGAATGAACATTAATTTACATGGAAGATTGATGAAAGACAAGTAGTGCTAATATGAATAATTGGATGATATATAAAAACATTAGTTTCTGACAAAGGATTTTTCACAGGGATAAGCATACCTGTATTCGCAATGTGAATAATATTTTTCTATAATTCTTGATAAGTTTTTTTACAGTAAAGACAAAAACATACAATTTCATTCTTTTAGAAAATAATTGATGGCAAATCACAGACCCTATAAGTGTTTAAAAATCCTTTTGTTGCTAGAAATATAACCATCAACCCTAAGAAACCAATAGCAGAGAACTCAATGAAACATAAAGGTTCAATTAAAAGAGGTTTGATCTGAGTGGAAATTCCAGCTGCAGGAAAAGTAAACTTAGGAACTATCCAAAAAGTAAAATTTTCATTCTATAATACATACAAATCATTCATAAAATTGGCATTCAAGTCACTGGGATTTAGTGTCAGTTTGAGAGAGTCACACAGTAATTTATATCTGATTACACTTGGTACAAGGTATCTTTGAAAGAAGAATTGTGATCTTGAATATTGTTTGTAAAATCCATTGTATGTATTATGAAACTTACTGATGAGGAAGTACAATTCAGAAATGAGACTGATAAACTCACATAGAAGAAGAAATGTTGGCTAGGTACTAAAGGCTAGACTGACAAAGAGGGAAAAAATGGATTAATGAAGAATGCTTTACTGATCATGATCAGTCTTAATTTGATGCTGAATACAAGTGAATGTTACCAAGCTATGAAAATCTAAGTGACACAATAAAAACACTGAAAAACAAAGATTTAAATAATTTGGAATAAGACAAATCAAGCTGCCAAAACTCCCATGGTAGTCCACCAACATGATATGATCAAGACTGGAAGATTAAACTGAAGGGGAAAAGGGTACATACAGGGAATAAGTAGAATATATTATTTCTATATACAGTTCATCTGCCACTATATAATCACATACATTTTCTACACAGTATAATACTATGGTGTATATCAAATTCTGTCTCACCTACCATATTTTATATGTATGTATGTATATATATATATATATATATATGATATAGTACTATATTTAGTACACTGTAGCTCCTATCTCATATGCACATACATATATGTATATGTGTCTGTATAATTTTTACTTAAAAAGGTATTGGCATCATTCCTGAGACTTGCTTGTTAAGGCTACCAAAAACTCAAGTTGTCATAAAGAGTTCTAAGAGACTAATGCTTGGCTAGTTGATGACAATGGACCACTTTAAGGAAAGGAACTTCACTCAGCTGAATCAACTCAAAATAGTCTTGTTGTGTATTCTGATTCAATATTATTCTGCTATGCTTAAGTTAATGTCTTTTTAACTGACCTTCAGATGTTTCATTTTGTTCCATCACTGAATCTCAACTACCAGATAACTGACCTGAGTAAAACATAGAATGCCAGTATGTCATATGTAACAACATACTTGTTTTCCACACCTGTCAATAAAAGTATCAGCCTCCACTTGGTGGAGATTTTGTTGTTCAGTCATTTCAGTTTTGTTCAACTCTTTGTAACCCCCTTTGGGTTTTCTTAACAAAGATACTGAAGTTGTTTGCCATTTTCTTCTTCAGTTCATTTTATAAATGAGGAACTGAGGCAAATAGGGTTAAGTGACTAGACAAGGGTCATACCACTAGTAAATATCTGAAGCTAGGCTCTAACTGTAGAAAATGTGTCTTTCTAACTCCAGGTCCAGAATTCTCTTCACTGTGCAATGTGGAACATATTGATATAAAAACCTTGGATCAGGCCTACTACTAGGCAGATCTAGAGGCAAAGCTGAAGAAGAGCATGGTATATTAGGGTTTTTTTTTTGTTACCTCTGCAATTGACTATTTTTTTTAAAACTAAGTTTGGAATTTTACTTTTTTATGTTAAATTTCATAATTCTAATAATTTTTTTCTTTTTTTATTGGATTATCTTCCAGTTTGTTAGGATTCTCTCCCAACTTTGTTATCTGAATATAGAGGGACGCTTAAAATTTCTACAGCTTATCTATTGACCCTGGAAGGACTTAGCCCTTCCCATTGCTAAGCAGAAGGAGATGACTGGTGAAAGTTTATGATGGCGGCAAGTTCAAGAGAAAGAGAACTGAAAAGCTACTCAGCAGATCTTTTCTGTCATTGCCCAACCTCAGAAAAATGGGAAAGGGCTATAGAAGAACTGTAAAACAGTTTCAGAGTTTCATGAAAATCTTTATTATATGCCTTGCTGAAAACTGAATAGAATATTTTAATGAGTATTCCCTGAAACTATTAATCTAATGACTGTCAAAAAATAAAATGAAGGTTTGTTATAATTAGTTCTTGATGGACCCATACTGATCATTATTTCCCTTCTAATGAGAGATTAGAAACTTATTTTTTATAATTTATTCAAGAATTTTGCCAACATTTTGAAGTTCACTAATCCATAGTTTGAACACTCTACTTAGCTTGCCCATTTAAAAAACTGTAATATTTGCTCTTATCTCACCTTAGAACTTTGAGCAAGAAGGAATCCTAAAGACCATAATTCTAAACCCCTCATTTAAAAATGAGGAAGTTTAGGACTAGAAGTAAGATGACTTGACTAAGGGCACATAGGCAATAAGTAGCAGATTTGTAATTTTCACATTCTTTACAGTTTTTGAAGAACCCCCCTCTCCCCAAGTAGTTCAGGAATTATATCTGCAAGATTTTTTTTTCTCCTTACAGCCACCCCCATCCTGGGATGTAGTTAGGACCTGGTGACTTGAATTTATTAAGGGCAATTAGATGTTTTCTTATCATATTTTCCCTTATCTTATATTCTAGTTAAATGTTAACTAATTTTGTTATATGATTCTCAATCTGCTGATCATTCTCCTCTTTAGAGACAGTTTATGCCTATGAAGGAGCTTGTCATCTAAATGAGGAAGCAAGACACATGCAGAAAAGAATTCAAATTGACAGTAAGATTGTGATTATATGAGCCCTTGGAATATAGTGGAACACTTATTTTGAAGAGGAAGTTTGAAAAAGAGGAGATTTAGAGAGAGAAAATAATCTCTTTTATAAATGTTTCATTTCTCTGAAAGAAAAAGATTGTGGGTGGCAGTATGATACTCAAAGAAAAGATTATTGCAGGTAACAAGAAATAACAGCACAAGAGGAAAAGTAGGAGATCAGGTCTGGAGATGTGGAAGTGGGACTCCTCTTGGCAAGTTAGTAACTTAAGCACCTTTGATCTCCAGTCTACATTCCCACCTTTCTCCAAAGTGTGTGTGGGGGGATAGCATTGTTATACTTGAAAGTAGAAAATTGAAACAGAAAATAAGTAATGAATGTAGAACGGTGAAACACTAAAGGAGGTTTTCAAAGGTAACAGTGCATTCTTAATTCAATCTATACTTATCTATGATATATCTTACTTTCTGTAGTCCCTTATTTCCCAATACTTTGCTCCATTAAAATGATGAGAATTCTATTTTTCAGTTAATTAAGAAACTTTTTTTGTTCTAACTGCATCTTCTAGAGACTGACATTTTAAAAGCAACCACTTCCTAGACTTTTGACTGATTATGTCCATACATAAGAGGATGTTTTAGATCTGGGGGTTCTCAATGCCACAAAACACCCTGCTCCCCTTTGACCATATCCTTAGATGGTTCCCAGCTGTGATAATCTTTGATGTAATCTAGGGGTAACTTTTGGACCTAATTGTTAGAGTTCTCTTGAAAAAGACTTAGCTCTCAGTAAGGAGTAAAGCCTTATGGTGACAGTATCTGTTACACTCCCTTTAGCAGCAGGAGACTGTTCAAGAGTATTATTTGGCTTTGTTAACCCTTCTCTTAAAGCAACTGGAGAAAGGCTTAAAATGGAATCTTTATCTTTTCCCAAATGTTCAGAAGGGGGAAACCCAACCAGTGGAGATATCTATTCCCTTTCCATATGGTGCCATAAAGGATGTAAGAGCCACAAACTACTTTTAAGATCATAACCAAATATAACTCACTAAAGAATAAATTAGAGATCTGTCACCAACTCTTAGAGGCCAAAGAATAAGAGGCTAGAATAAACTGTTATGCACAAATAATTGTGAGGTTCAAGAACAACTCATCCCTACATACTTTCTTCAAAAAATGATTCATAATCCCCAAAAAGAGGAACAGGAAGAGAAAGAAACAACATCTTTTAACATGTAGGAATTAGCTAGTTAACAATATTAGTGCAATTTAAAATCAGATTGTTGTAAATATATAGTCAGATCATTGAATAATTAGGGCAAAATCTAAAATAAACACAAAACTAGAAAAAAGATAAATATTATGAGGCATTGAGGTTATTAAAATAAATTTGACTTATTCAAGCAAGATACTAATGCAGGAATAGGAGGAAAATAGAAAGATATATTATCTTTAATTATTACCATTTATGACAGAAGTTTAACAAATATAATCTTCACCATGAGGTGTCCAAAAAAAAAAACCCAGAAATCATCTCAGCCAGGAAACACTTGATTTCTTTGCCAAAAATGGAGACATGAAAGCCAAAAGGGTTAAAATGATTTAAAGTATAAAATTCAGTTAGAAAATATTAATACAGAATAATTACAGAATGAATGAACTTTTCTTCTTGGGAATGAGATAACTCAGCTCAATTGTAAGGGAGAGTCTCAAACCTTACCCAAGGGAGAAATTCCCCAAAGTTTCTAGCATAGTAAGCTTGAATTAGAGATATGATCTGGTTCCTCTGGTTCCTCTCTTCCTAGAGACTTTTTCCTCCCTTTAGGGATTTGAAGAGATTCTGGAACTACATGTCTTCTTGCTTAAAGCTAAAAACCAAAAGAGCAGCTTTCTAGTTCTCTCCAGTTCCATTTTTCATGTATGATCTCAGCATTAAGCAATCAATCTTTACCTGAGAGTCTAATATAGACAATGAGTCACAGGTTATATGCATTTCCTGGGTCAAAAATCTGTACAATCACTTGAACAGATGCACATTAACAGTACATGTAATAGAACATGACATTGTCTGAAATTTTACTGCATTTACAATATGCCTAACTACATGAAGGTTAAAACACATGGACCTTTCAAAAGTACATGTAGGGCAGCTAGGTGGCACAGTAGATAGAGCACCAGCCCTGAAATCAGAAGGACCTGAGTTCAAATTTGACCCCACATATTTAATAATTATCTGTGTGACCTTGGGCAAGTCACTTAACCCCATTGCCTTGCAAAAACATAAAAAAAGTACATGCATATCTATCGTATATAGCAATCAGTAATAAGCAAAATATCTCTATCTTATAAGGCAAACCTAGCTAGTTGCAACCATAACACTATCAATGGGCCTACATAAAAATACTGTTGCACTAAAAACTTTAGCATGTATGTAAAACAATTGATGTACAGACATTCCTGTATCATAAGCATAATATGTAATATAGTCAAATGAGTCTAAAAGAAAAAATAAGTACACTCCAATGTACAGTAACTCATATGTACACCAATAAACATATGCAATTACATGAAAGACATTTCACATGGGTAATCTCTAGTAGTGTTGCCTAGATACATGTATAACTATATCTTCTGGTTCACCTCTTACATCATAACTTAGCCTAATAACTAGTCTGATGGGTCTAGTTCTCTTGTCACTGACAAATCTCTCTACTCCTAGACCTGAACTAGAAGTTGTGTTAGTCCGACTATCAGAATAATTATAGAATTGAACCAAGAGGCAACTCAAATACAAATAGCAACTCTGGGCAGAAATCGGTTGTGATTGAGTTCAATTCTCTAGCCCTGTAACAACACAGAGTCTTCCTCACTGGATACATTACTTTCAGCACCCACATCTGGGTCAGAAAATTTTCATACAGCTAGTAGACAATTTCTTTTTCTCAGCTTTTACTAAGGATAAGTATCCATCAGTTCTCTTCACTTGTTAATTAGAAAGTCTGACATTCTCATAAAAAAAACAAGTTGGTTGTCATAGTTGAGAATACTGATAATAGTACAACAATCAGGAACAATTTTGGGCTGTCTGCAAAGGAGAGTGCCATCTGTTTCCAGATAAGGAGCTGTGGAGTTTGAACAAAGTTCAAGGACTATTCCCTTTAATTTAGAAAAAAACAGATATCTTATTGTCTGATCTTGTTACCTCTTAGACTTCTTGTCTCTTCTTTAAGGATATAATTTCTCTCTCATCACACCCAATTTGGATCAAGGTACAACATGGAAATAAAGTAAAGACTGACAGATTGCTTTCTGTGGGGGGGGGGAGTAAGATTGGGGGGAAATTGTAAAACTCAAATAATATCTTTAATAAAAATACATTTAAAAAAATACTGATAATAACCCCTTCCACTCTCTGAGGCTATTTTATTAACAAATTGCCTGGTCTTTCCATAACTTTGTATGAGTTAGTATTCTATTGTTCAGCTAACTTGGAAGATCCTTGAATGCTGATATTTTTCAACAGTACTATATCTCCTTATGGCTTTCAGCCTCCTTTTTGAATTTTGGAAAAGAGAGCAATGAGTTCATATCAGTTCTGACATGCCAATGAGTGTTAGAGACTACATATAAGAACTGCAATGTCCACTCTTCTATTAAGGTAAAAAACTTAATTGGAAAATTTCAAGCTTACCTTAATGTATTCTAGGTGGTCTTTTCCACTCAAATTGTCAAGTCTAAGCATTGTCATGGACTTTAAAGATATTTTCCCAAATATGTCATAAATATTTTGGAAAATCATGGCAGTTTGAGATCTATTGTCCAGGAATGTATTGTTGTATACATTCTCATTTTCTACCATCACTTCTGTAAGAGATTCTGTGAATCCAAGTGTAACAAACCCATACAGAATTGATAATGTCAGTTTGACCTTCTTCCTCAGCCCTGCTTCAGTTTCCTAAAGTTAAATCAGCAGATTTTAACTTCTATTGGTTCAATGTTGCATTTTCTTTGTTGGTACACTCTAAATAAACATGTATATGTAATCTACAACTATAACAAAAGACAGATCTCTTGCTCTGATGATTACATTTTGAAAGTGTTCTTATATCAGACTTCCATACTCTATTCCCTTATTCTTCTACCTTTCCTGGATGAACAAGATTATGCATTATTCCATTTCTCACTAAATTGTCTCCATTCTTATTATCTGCATCCTCCTCATGCTATTATATGACTTTGCTTCTATCTATGACACATACTACTCAAGAACATGTGAGCCTGTTTAAGCTAAGTTCTAAGTATTCTATTGACCTCTGAAACTCAGTAACACCACCTCAGAGAGTGTTAATTGCTTTGTCTATGTCTAAATAGCTATGATGATATTGCTATGCAGTTCATGTATAAAATCCTGGCTCAGACCCTACCTACAATTTTTCTGCATTTCAAGGATCCTCTATATTTACATGTATCAGTCTTTCCATACATGATTCCACCCTGCAGAAGAACTCAGCAAGTTTTTCTCCTTTGTGCAACATCAGAGTAGAGCACAAGCTTCTTCTGATCTGCTTTCTTAATACCTTCTGACTAAAGTATATATACATTCATGCTAGGTAACATCTGGTTGTACCTCATTGCCATTATTTATTGCCACTAAAGCTGTCTCTACAAGGCTCTCTATCAATTTCATCACTTTGTCTACTTCAATTTCCCATTCCTATACCTCAGGATCATTCTTTCATGACTAAACCAAATTTTCTAGTATTGTTGTCCTAGGGAGTCATTTCCAGAGAAAATACCTTTGCATCTATATTATCTGCCTACCATATTATGACCTAAGACTTACTGATATAAGAAGTGTAATTCTTGGGTTCACCTCTAATAATCAGTTTCTTTCTAATTTGAAGAGCTACATCTTTAAGCAATTCATCTTCAAAGGCTAGACTAATATAACATTCCCAGTAATACATCTTATCATGAATTCTTCAAGTATGTTTCCATGAACAATATTCTCAAAAAGAACTAGAAAAATTTCCTGAGTTGTCTCATCTGCTTAAATATTAGTGGAATTAATTCTATACTCTTAATCCTTTCATTTGTCTGTGCAATATCCTTAAGATACATTTATTCTTAAAATCTGAATCTACTCCTAATATGAGGAGACCTTTGTGCTTTTAAACCGAAAAAGCAAGATTATACTACTCAAGTGCCTTAGTTCTCAAATTTTCTAGTGGTTGCTTCAAGTGTACTAACATTAGTATACAAATATTAATATTTGCTATTAGTGCAATTAATAAATTTGCTCTAGTACAGCAGTAATAATAGTCTGTTAGATTAGCAAACTGTAATTAAGCAACACAAAATTGTGGCAAAATATACATGAATTCAAATCATGAAAATAACACCAGTGACTTTTTTATTTATTGTCATATCCCAATTAATTATATATTCAGACTTTTATGAAATACTCCATATCAGTATATTCAACAATTGCATAGTAGTATTTTCATGCTGTTTTCAGATAAGAAGGAAGACAGTTTGGATAAACTTATTAAACCTTAAAAAGAACCCAATAAAACAAAAATAAAAGTTACATTTTTAAAAATCCATGGCACCACCTGGAAGAAACAAAATTATCTGTGCCACTAAAGAAAATCTGTTTCCTATGAAAAGAAAACAAAAAATGCAAATACAATCTCTTTTCCAGTATGGGAGGGCAAGATCCCCTTTAAAAATAAAATTGACCTTAGCAAAAATATCTGAAACTTTTTTCTAGATCAAAGAAGTTTCCTGTCATTTAGTTAGCCCAAGGTGACACTTATTTAAGTGCAAAAGACTGGGTGAGGAATGGAGGTAAAGGAGGTATCCTCAGTATTTACTAGCATCCATCAATCCATACATCCATCTGTGTATGCATATATAAATAGGTAATACACAATCAGTCTGAAGAGAAAAAATCTTTCCTTCAAAGCAGCAAGCAAAAACTCATGAAAATACAAACTTAAACTGTAAACCCCTGCTGTTTATGGAAAAAAAATTCTAGTTTAAACTTATTCCAGGACAGCCAAAATATACATAAATCTAAGACAATAGGTTTTTTTTTAAAATTAAAGACTGTGGGTTTTAGAGTTCCTCAGCATCATAGCTTGCCCAGATTAAGGTTATTCAGGTTAAAAACTCTATTGAAACATAGCCATTCAAAAAATGATGGCTTACTCTGGAAGCAAAAGACTATATATAGAACTGCAAAATGGACAGCATAGAAATGCTACATATTTAAAACAAACAAAAGGAACTCCAATGCATGCAATTTCTTGCAAAAATAAGTGGCTAAGAATTACTGCTATCTTCTTGTTCATGACCTGCAGCATATAGTGTTTGTGTATGTGTTTGTGAGTATGTGTGTGTGCGTGTGTGTATGTGTATTGCTTTTATATATTATGCCAGTCTACATGGGACTAGTCTCCTTCGCCCATCCTTCTTCAAGGAAAACTTTCATTCTTGTTAGGAGGAGAAATTAATTAAGTTAGGGTCAGAAATTAGCTATTCCATTCTGCTTAGACTGATGGGATTCTATATAAAACACATCTATTTGTTCCCTTTCACAAATATTGTTAGTCTAAGGGAAATAACATTTAGGTCCAAGTTCTCATGGTTTTCCCTTAACAGAGAAGAAATGACATTGGATATTATCCAAGGCTTTAAGTCAACCCTTTTCATTAAATATCACTTTTACAATGAACACATGTGGTAAATAGTAAGGAAAATCATTTATCCAAGTCAAAAGCAAATAAAAATCAAAGAAGCCATAAAATGATAATATATTAAAACAAATTATTACTTCTTATCCTTTCTTTCTCTCTCTCTCTTCTTTCTTTCTTTCTCTCTCTCTCTCTCTCTCTCTTTCTTTCTTTCTTTCTTTCTTTCTTTCTTTCTTTCCCTTTAATTCCATCCTGTCCACCATGGTATACTAACCCAAATTGAAATTTGTTTACTCTGCCTGTTTCCCTGTTGAATTTCTATACTCAATTCTGTGCATATGTTTATGTCTATACATATGTGCCTGTGGACATTGTCAAATCTAGATAATAGTGAAATTTTTGTGATATCTGTTTCTCCTATTCCTTTCTCCATGTCTATATTTCTCACTTATGAGAAGCAGTGAATTCTAGCTGCTTCTTTCTTATTTTGTCCCTAGTCCTTTTTTTTTTTTTTAGGTTTTTGCAAGGCAAATGGGGTTAAGTGGCTTGCCCAAGGCCACACAGCTAGGTAATTATTAAGTGTCTGAGACCGGATTTGAACCCAGGTACTCCTGACTCCAAGGCCGGTGCTTTATCCACTACACCACCTAGCTGCCCCCAATGCCACCTAGCCGCCCCCTCCCTAGTCTTTTCTTTCTTTCCTCACCTAAAGAGTATAAAATTAGAAAAAAAGTTAGCACCAGTCACCTTGTTTTTCTTACTTCACTCCCTTTATGATACATTAGGTTCCTGAAGGAACTCTTGTATCTGATGCTCTTCTTTAGAAATTTGAAGAGAACCATTTCAATCATAAACATGATTTGCACAATTACATTTATTATAGTGAGGGAAATATTGTGGAAAGACATCCTTTTCACTTGCCTTTTCTAGAACCATTCCATTCCATTGGTCTGATTTATAGGGAACAGGACTATTGGTGATAGTCTGGATGATTCAGACATCTCGAGGGATTTTGAATAGGTTTCCTTTCCTCTTATATCAAGAAGGCAGCACAGCGTACCATTAATGCAGGGCAAGCACCAGTATGTGATTTCTGGTAACAGAATTCAACAGCCTGGGACAACCAAGTGTGTTTCACAATGGACTAATCATCAATAAGGCCTTTTCTCTCAGTCCTTCCTTCTTTATTCTCAACAGCACGAAATGATTGGCAACAGCTTAGACATTAGGACAATGTCAACTTGCCACTCTTAGGTCTAAGCTGCTCTGTTTTTTTTAATACAGTCCCCTGAGCTTGAGCTTACCTGACACTGTCAGAATCACTATGCTTTCCAAGATGCAGGCCCCTTCTCTGGGGCAAACCCATTTCAGGGAAGCTGGCCCTTCACAGAGAAAAGAGAACTAACTCTATCCCAAATTTCCAACAGCTTCTCCAGGAGTGCTTGCTTTATGGCATTGGAAGCTTTGCTGGTGCCCATCTCTTCCCTTTGGGATCTGAACCTGACTCTCTTTTAATCAGTTGATGGCAAGAGAAGGTATTGCCTGTCCCTTCCAAATGGTTCTTGCCTTTCCCTCAGGACTGAATGACTCATGATCAACTGCTGTTCAAATGGAAGCCTTCTCCACTTTGGCTTTCAAAGTTTCATTTTAAAGTAAACACTTCATCATCATTCTACCTCTTGCAACTGCTCCTATATATTTAGCTTTCTAGGTTTCTCTTTACTCCTGTGTTTGCATTTCTTTTTCTTTTTCAAGGCAATAGGGTTGTGACTTTCTCAAAGTCACACAGCTAATAAGTATCAAGTATCTGAGATCTGAATAGAATTCAGGTCCTCCTGACTCCAGGGTCTATGCCCTATCTATTGTGCCACCTAATTGCCCACCCTGAGTTTGCATTTCAAAGTCTGAATGCAGGAGGTGTATCTTCATCAGGAATGCTTGAAATGCATGGGTAATATTTTCTACCTCCTGTTCTAACCTATTTATTTCCCTCCCAGCTCTTTATTTTAGGATGACTTAAAATTTTACTTTTTTAAAATTTTGCTTCATTTCTTCCAAGTTCTCCTGTAGTCTTTACATGGGTTCTTCCATCTGAGGTTATTTTATAATTGTTATGTAGTTATTTTATTTCTCTGGGTGTACCTTATATGTATTTCATAATCCAATATTTCTTCAGTATCTTATTCATGTTTCTAACCTTTCAGGACAACTGAGTGGTACAATGGATAGATCTAGACTCTTTGGCTCAAATTTGATCTTAAACTCTTATTAACTATATAACTTTTTATATAACTTTTTTCCTATCTAAAAATACCATTGTTATATGGATGACTTTCTGAGAGAGGAAGAGGGAGGAATACTAGGGATAACTATGATATCTTAAGAAACAGAAGAAATCTGTGTGGCCTTGGGCAAGCCACTTAACCCCATTTGCCTTGCAAAAACCTAAAAAAAAAGAAACAGAAGAAATCAATGAAAAATTTTACTTAAAAAATAAAATAAAATGAGAGTGTTGGACAAAATGACTTATGAAAACTCTTCCATTTATATATCTTTGATTCTATGATTTTGTCTTTTTTCATTTTTACTCATTTTTCCTTCTGTGTTTATTAATTTTTCTGTTTTGTGTATTCATGTGAGTGTGTGTGTGTGTGTGTGTGTGTGTGTGTGTGTGCGTGTGTGTGTGTTTTTTAGGTTTTTGCAAGGCAAATGGGGTTAAGTGGCTTGCCCAAGGCCACACAGATAGGTAATTATTAAGTGTCTGAGACTGGATTTGAACTCAGGTACTCCTGACTCCCGGGCCGGCATCTATCCACTGCGCCACCCTGCTGCCCTTGTGTGTTTTTTCCTTTGATTTTTCCTCTTTGGCCCTTTGGTCTTTCTGCTTTTCCCTTGTATTTCCAGTTTTTTTTTTACTGTTTTCCTCTTACACTTTTTGGATCTATCTCTTTCTATTGTTCTAGAGACCCCCAAGTTTGGATGTTCTCATTCTTGATTGGGGGATTCCACCTATGTTCCTGCTTTTGCAGGGACAGAGAATTGGCCTCAGGTGAGTGTTCAATACCCTTTTCCTCAGGCAGGAAAGCTCTTTCCCCTCTAATCTACTCCACATTTTACTCTGTGTTGTCCATATCTTCTACCCCATTGTTCCTTCATGTCCATTCAGGACACCTTTTCTGGGATGAGCAAAGGGTTTAGATGAACTCCATGCTGTGTGGGTAGAGCAGGGATAAAGAGTCAAATGATGAAGGCCAAGACTGTGAGTGCTTGTGCTGACTGCTAGCTGGCATTGAAAATGAGAAGGAATGCAATGTAGGAGCTAGAAGGATTTATGCTTTCCAATGTTATTTCATGAGTTTTTTTTTCTTTTAGCTTATATAGTATTTCTGCCTTTTTATTTTGTGAACTAAGCTTTACTAACTATATATCTGACTCATGATTCCTTTTTATTTGGGGTGTATAGAGAAGTTTGCAGGAAGCAACTATTACTCCATTATCCTAATCACATAGCCCCATATTCTTTAATATATCATGTTAATTATCATAATATATGTGCATAAAACTAATTCCCATATAATTGTTTATTTGTATATATATATGTATATATATATATATATATATATATATATATATACGAATAAATTTCTTTACTTTTAAACAGTAAAATATGTTAACTCTCTGCTTAAGAGTGTCATATCTTAGAGGGGTCATTACAATCTAGGTGTGTAAATCCAAAGATTTTAAAGAGATCAATGTAATTGAGTATATAAATAAATGGATAAAAGTTAACTTTTATGGAGTATGTTTTTATGTAAATGAATGTTGATTTCATAGATGTTAGGAATGTACTTTTATCAATAAATGGAACATTCCTACTCAAACATTGATTACATTATTAATTTGATCAGTAAACATTTTCATTGTTAATTGAAATCTGACTTCAAATCCAGTTTTGTCTAAATAATCAAATATAAATTATAATTATGTTATTTATAATACCTTCATAAAACCTTACCATAATACCTCCTTGCATTGTAAAGCTGACTATGCACAAGTCACTTAACCTCTGTATCACAGGCAGCTGTCTAATTCTGTTGTTAAACAATTGCTGGAATATTTTGGTAGATGAAATTTCCTCACCAGGAGTTCCCTATAGCCATAAAATCACAGTCCTGGATCAACAAACAAATATTCCTTAGCAATGCACAAAATAATTATTGCATTGAATTGAATTGAATATTATGCATTTGAACAATTTAATGGTAGTAATGGAAAGGAGTTAACCTTACCTTATCTTTCATTTTCCCAATGGGGAAACAGAGACCTAGAAACAAATAATTTACCTAAGATCAGATGGCTAATAAAAGTCAGAGCCAAGTGTAAAATTCAGTTACCCTGATTCCCAGTATAGTGTACTTTATATTATTCCCATATAATCTAAAACCATATATGGTAAGTGTCAATGAAGTATAAAAGTGAATTCATGTTATATTTTAAATTATGGTACACTATTAAGTAAGTCCAGAGAAGATCTGATAAGTCATGTAATATAGAAACAGCATAGAAGAAGAGGAGATAAACTTGATGATGTAATGATTCTTTTTTTCACGACATAGAAGTTTTGTAGGAATAACTGAAATATATAAAGCAAAAGCTAATTACCTATTTAAGATTATCATGGAAAATAATACCAGAATTTGAAATATTCCAATTAAAGTTTCCATAGATGAATTTTATTAGGACTCCCAACAACCAGAAAAAATCAGTTATGAAGAGTCTGTTTTTAAAATAAACAGGTGTCAGAAGTTTTTTTGGGCCATGTATTTGGGAAGTCCTAGAATGTCATAACACTGAAGCAGTGTGATTATAGGAAGAAATGACTAGTACAGATGGAATCATGGAAATGTCACCCACTGAAATAACTAAACAGGAGGTTCCTCGAGAAATCAGAGCATTAAAAAGTATCAACCCTAACTTGCTGAAGGATTTTTGCTACAAGAATTTCATAACTAAGGCACCCTTTAGGGATGAATGTGCACATTAGAGCTATGTATGTTTGGCTTTATGGCATCTAAAAATTCATGGAATCATATTAATCAATCAACAACTATTCATCCTGAATGACATCTTACTATCTGCCCCTGCCACTGCTCACCCTAACTGAAACAGAATCTCTTCTGGACTAGAAACCATGCTTTGGAAATCTGTACTCGGACTAAACTGAGCTTGATGGGGATGGAATAATAGAGTATATGTAACTTTCCTTGGACTGTGCTTCACATTCACTAACTCCAGACATCTTAGAAATATTGCTATTTGTTCCACCTTGTATGTAACATGCCCTCTACCTCCTTTTATCCCCTTCTTTTCACCTTCTGTTTTGATAATGGTAAGGAAAGCAATACTATAATGGCTTCTGAAAAGGATGTGTAGTAAATTCCCTACAACTTCCTTTACCAGTCCTCCTGGCAAAAACTCTTCCCTAGCTAGAAATTCCCCTCTCTCTATTGTCTCTCCTAATTAAAATTAAACTCCTGTTTTGCTTTGCATTTGCATTCCTCACATTCTTGGAAGATAATACATACTTAATAAATACTTTTTTATCAATTGATTCATCCAAGTATTTATTAAGTACCTGACTTTGGATTTGTTAAACACTGGAGATAGATAAAAAGGTGAATATGAAGGCCTCAAGGAACTCACATTTCATCTGAGTTGAAAGTAGAGTTAAAGAACATCTATCCTATGGGGTTCTTAACTTCATGTCCACAAAGCACAAGATTTCAGGGGACACATTTCAGAAGGTGAATGATTTTTATTTTTTTAAATTTAAAAGAAAATTTTTTTGCATGGCAATGAGGTTAAGTGGCTTGCCTAAGGCCACACAGCTAGGTAATTAAGTGTCTAACGCAGGATTTGAAGTCAGGTACTCCTGACTCCAGGGCTGGTGCTCTATCCACTGCACCACCTAGGTGCCCCTGGTGAATGATTTTTTGAAAAAAATATTTTAATACCTATTTCAATATAATTCATTTCTTTTGTGATCCTATGCTTTATATTTTTATGCACTTAAAACCGTTATTATGAGAAAGAATCCATAAGACTTTTAAATCTTCCAAACAGCTCCAAGACATAGGGAAGTTTAAGAACTCTTATTCTAGTCCAAATTCCTCATTTTATTGATGAGAAAATTGAAATAGAGAATAGCCTTTTTTTTTGCAAGGCAATGGGGTTAAGTGGCTTGCCCAAGGCCACACAGCTAGGTAATTATTAAGTGTCTGAGGCCAAATTGGAACTCAGGTACTCTTGACTCCAGGGCTGGTGCTCCATCCACTGTGGCACCTAGCCACCCCAATGAGAAAATTTAGATAGAAAGAGGCTAAGTGGCATATCTGGTCAGACACTCAATAAACGATAGAAAATGCTAATTTCAGGTCTCTGAATGTAAAGTCAAGGCCCTTTTCACTATACTACTTAGTCAAAAGGAAACACAAAATGTAGCCTATATAAGCTACAAAATTGACTATCCCTCCAGTGTAATAGGAAAGAATGTATTTTCATATATATATCTATATATATCTATATATATATATATATATATATATATATATCAATATGGAAGAATTGTTAGTTATATTCACCAGTATATAAAAAGACAAGAAATATCTTTGAAAATGAAAACCATCTACAGAGATCTCCAGTTATGTGATAATTGTTCCTTTGTCTTTTAGAAACACTAAAATGGATAATACTGTTAATTAATGGTGAATCATGCTTTGGTGATCTATTCATATTCTCTGGCATGTTGCTGTGGAGGTGGTAAGCAATGAAGTGTTGATAGCTATATTGAATCAACTTGGAAAGGGATTAAGAATCTCAGCATGACAACAAATATGTATTTTCTTGTTATAGAAACAGATCAGTCTCCTGTTTAAGAGCCTACCATGGCCTTTTATATTGATTCCAAACTCCCCTGCTTAATTTTCAAAGCCCTCCACCAATTCACACTCCACCCTCCTCCATTTTACCCACCAGATTTCTCATTATTCCTTTATATATATTCTTCTCCAGCCAAGAAAATCCATTTGCCATCCCCCTCACTTCACTTGCTTATTCCCATCTCTCAGCTTTTATACATGCCTTTTATCCCCTCTTATTTTAAAACTTGTCTTATAAAAAAATCATTTTTTCCACTCTGATTAACACCACCCACCTGTCCATTGCTCTTCAATCATTACTTTGCTCATTAAAAGACAGCACATACAGAGACACATAAACCAGCCATGTGGTAGAGTGAAAGCAACACTGGATTGAAAACTAGAAGACCATGCTTCTGTTCCCATTTTCTCTTTAACTAGGTAAATTTGGGCAACCAACTCCTTTCTGGGTCTCAGTTTCCTTAACTAGCTTGCCCTCTAAGGTCCAGCAACCTTAAAAAGCACAGTAATTGAAAATTTGAGGGAAAACCTCTAAGAGTAGTGTGAGAGGGTATATATGACTGGGATTGGTTTGTGTCGATTTTGGGGAAGAAGAAGATGAGAGTGGCTCAAAATTTTAGAGTAGTGGAAGAGAAATAAATAGGTATAGAACTTGTAGAGAGTTTCTAGGGAGATTGTGCTGATGCTAGAAATGTGGAGGGTACTATGAATTTTTTCCAGGTGAGTGAGACACCCCTTACAGATATTCTCTTCCCCAAGACAGCCACATGTAGATAGAGGTATCAATGAACAGTAATCTCCCAAATCTAAACAGGAAATTTTCTTGTTCTACTGACTGTCATTCTTTTACTGTGCTGAACATCTACCCACCCACACCCCAAAGCAGTGCTCTGTTCATTGTCTCCTTTTTATGTTCTAATACTTTCTCCTTGATGTGCAAAAACTATTTAGCATGTTACCCATGGCTCTGTAATCATTTAGGAAGTACAGGAGGTTGGGGGCTGGGCATAGATCCAGTTTATCTAGAATGAAAAAAATAATGCTCAGTTCTGAAGATTGCTCCTCCATTAAAATGTCAGGGAAAACAATGAATTGTCTCAGGGAACAAATGTGAATGCTTTGCCCAACTCATAGGGTTATAAGCTACCCTGTAGTAGAATGGTAGAAAGATAAATAATAGCTTATAGGCAAGATAGATGGTAAGGTCTGGAGAATCTCAGGAGGTACTGGCAGAACAGATGGTAAGAGTGGTGTCTTTTGTTGTTCAGTTATTTCAGTTTTGTCTAATTCTTCATGACCCCATTTGGGTAAACAGGATTAAGTAATTTATCCCGAGTCACCTGGCAAGAAAGTGTCTGTGGTCTGATTTGAACTCAGGAAGAGAAATCTTACTGATTCTAGACCCAGCAAGCTTAACAGATGAATGTTGTTTTCCTTCTCCTAAAAAAAAGTGGAGTGATTGACTTCCACTTAATTTAGATCCTATACAGTCTGCATAGGACTGTATGAGTCAAAAGTAAGCTTTGAACTAAATCTTTATCATTCCTAGATAAGTTCTCTATCCACTATGTCATATACTGTCTCATAAATGGGACTTTAAATAATGGGATTGGAATAGTACTCAGTCATTTTTAAAATGCAGGTTATCATAATTTATTTTTACAATGACTCTGTGATCACACTGATGTAGGTATCACCAGCAGTATAGAACACAACTAGATTCACAAATTCTCAGAGCTGGAAAGGATTACAGAGGTCATCTTTTCTAGCCCATTTCTGAATGAGAATTCTCTCTGTATCACAACTAACATAAACAGTCTTTACTTGAATACCACAAATAAAAAGAAACCCACTACTTCCCAAGGTAACAAATTCTATTTTTGGGACAGCTCAAATTGTTTGAAAGTTTCATGGTAAGTAAAGAAAAAAAGATGAAAGAAATACATGTCTCATGTTGTACTATGAATCTTTCACTTACTTCTCTATTAAGTAAATAAATTTTATCATTCATTATCTGGAGTAATGAATGGCCATTGCCTCTTTATGATTGCTCATTCTTTCTGTAGTATTGAAGTTATGGGTATAAATTGCTTTCATTCCATTCTGCATCAGTCCTGCTCTCACTTTATTCTGCATCAGTTCATACATGTTTTTCAAGTTTCTTTGAGACCATCTATTCTCTCATTTCTAATAGCACAATAACAATGCATTTTCATTCATATACCACAATTTTTCATTCATTTCCTACTTGGTGGGTGTCTGTTCAATTACCTGATTTTAATACCATAAAAAGACCTGCCTTAAATATTTTGTACATATAGAACCATTTATTTTTTAATGTTATTTTATTTTTTCCAGTTATATGCAGATAGTTTTCAACAGTTATCTTTTGGTAGGCTTTTGAGTTCCACATTTTCTTACCTCACTTCTTCTCCTCACCCATCACAGCAAGTAATCTGATTGATATAGGTTAAATACAATCATGTTTAACATGTTTCTATATCAGACAGTGTGAAAGAATCAGAAGTAAAGGGAAAACATAAGGGAAAAACACATAAAAACAAGTTTTAAAAAGTGAAAATAGTATGCTTTGGTTTGCATTCAGTCTCCTCTGGATGTGGATGGTATTTTCCATCACAAGTCTTTTAGAATTACCCTTGATTACTGAACTACTGAGAGAAGCTAAATTAATTATAGTTGATCTTCATACAATGTTGCTGTTAAAGTGAGCAAAGTTCTTCTTGTTCTGTCATTTCCTTCATCATCAGTTCATGCAATTTTTATAGACTTTTCTGAAGTCTCTTTGAGAACCATAGTACTCTGACATTCGCATACCATGATTTGTCAGCCAATTCATCAACTGATGAATATCCCATTGATTTCTGATTCCTTGACACTACAAAAAGAGCTGCTCTGAAATATAGAAGGCCAGGATGAGGAGGGAGATCATGTCAGGCATGAGGGCAACCAATGCAAATGTCAAGTTGGGAGAAGAATTGTCTTAAATGAGCAACTGCAAGACCATTGTTACTCCACTGAAAAATTTCTAGAGTGAATAAGGTGTTAGAAGACTGGAAATGTAGGAAGGAAAAATGACATGAACTGTTAATGCCACACAGATATATTTGATACTAGAAATAATAGGGAGATACTAGGATTGGTTGAATGAGGGGACAACATAATCAGGCCTACATTTTAGGAAGATTAATTTGTCAGGTGAGTGGAGGATGGAATAGAGTGAGGAGAGATTTTATGCAGGGAGACCAACCAGAAGGTAATTGCAATAGTCCAGGAATGAGATGATAAAAGACTTGCATCTTGTAGTGGTCATGTCAGAGGACAAAAGAGGATAAATACAAAAGATGTAAACTCAGTAAAAATTGACAATCATTGGAAATAGATTAGATTTTTGGTTGAGAGAGAGTGAGGAATCCAGGTTGAGGCCTAGGTTGTGAATGTGAATAGCTGAGAGAATGGTAGTACCCTCAGCTGGAATAGGGAAGCTCAGAGGGAGGAAAGAAAATTCAGTTTTAGACATGTTAGGGTTAAGATGCCTATGGGACATCCAGTTTGAGATGTCCAATAGGCAATTAGAGATGAGTCTAGAGTTAGAGATGTTAGGGATGGAGAAGTAGATCTGAGAATCATCAACATAGAGATGATAATTGAACCTATGGAAACTGATATAATTATGAAGTGAAATTCTTCAGAGGGAAAAGAGAAGGGGGCCCTAAATCGCACTGGGCTGTCCATCTCTTATCTGTTATTCTTATAATATGATTATAAACTACAATTATTAAACCACAATTATTTATTTAATTGATGACATTCTTTATACTGTTTCTTACACATAGGTAATCTTTAGAGATATGCTACAACTAACTTATACCCATCAGGTGTTTCTCTGTTATCTTTTGGATCATTTAGAAAATTTGATTCTTTGAAGATTTTTGTGTTCTAGAAGTCAAAGTAATGAAACATCCCTGGGAGAGCACTTACATTAAAAAAAATGAGTCTTTGTATTAGAGAACATCAGATAATTGATAGGAAATGGTAACAAGATCTTTTCCTTTTTAAATTTTCTATTTCCAGATTCTTTCAAATGCTTTCGTAGATGTTTTCAATATCTTCTCCTCTTCTTTATCCTTTCTTGTAATTTGATGTTAATTTTAAATTATTTACAAAGCAACTGGTAATCTAAGTAGATCCTGAAAATTGCTTCTGATATACTTTCCACATTGATAATCAATAATTTCTTATTTTCTAATAGATAATTTAATTTTTATATTGTTTGGTGATTTTATATGTCCAATATCCTCTAACTATATTCTTGATATCAAAGAGTGATATATTTGATGTATTACTACAGATGAACTAAGTGACCATGAGTAACACACAAGGCTTTCTGATCTTGTTTCCTCATCTATAAAATGAGTATGTGAGATACATGATTTGAAATATTTTTTCTAGTTTTAGATCTGTGATCAGATATTTAGGCATGAGGCATTTGAATTGTTGATAAATGATATTTCATTTTACAGATCTGTACTCCCTTTTCTAATACTCATTGCCATATTTTTATGTGCACTGAAGTCTCCTTTGATCAAAGTCATATTGAGTTTGAGAACTTGACTTTGTTGTCAAGTTCTTAATATAATTTCTCTGTGTCTTTATTTCTCTACTTATGCCTCTTTGACAAATGTTGGCATATAAGCTATAAGTATCTTCATCTTGTAAGACATGAAGAGGAGTCCTAGAATCAAATGTTTTTAACTTTTTTGTATGTCATGAACCTCTTTTACAGTTTGATAAAATTAATGAAATACTGATTTTAAATATTTAAATTAAAAATTAGAAAAAATATTAATTATTAAAATAGTAAAACAATAAATGAAGCAAAAGATTAAGGAAAATAATGATGTATTTTTTAAAATTTCAAGTTCATGTATCCCTTAAAAGTTTCCCACAGATCAAACTCCAAATTTGGGGGTATCTGCAATGGAGAATACCATCTGTATCCAAAGAAAGAATTGTGGAGTTTGAACAGACCAAAGACCTTTAATTTAAAAAAAAAACTTACCTTATTATGTAATCCTGTTATCTCTAATATTTTATTTTTTTCTTAAGGATGTGATTTCTCTTTCAACACATTCAATTTAGATCAATGTATAGCATGGAAATAATGTAAAGACTATCAGACTGCATTCTGTGGGGGGTGGGGGGAGGGAAGCAAGATTAGGGGAAAATTGCGCAATTCAAAAATAAATAAATTAAAAAAAAGAACATACCTGGTCCAGAAAATGCTTTTTCATATTAATAGTATTTCCATTGTCTGGATCTCTGGAGAGAACAGTGCTTAATTTTTAACCTGTGAAAAGTCATATAAAGAGGATTATATCCTGTGAAAACCTACTATTTGTTTAATATGTGGTAAGAGCCATAGGTATTACTATTATCTACTATTAACACTATCCCATTTTGGACATTTTAAAATATATTATCTAGTAATTGCTATTCATTCTTGTATTTAGCCAGTTATTTATCTATCCATTTTGAATATTTATTTAGGAGCAGTTATGTTGAGTATTATGCTAAGTACTGTGGGAAAAAGAAAGATGTATAAGAACAATTCTTTACTCTGAAAGACCTTATAATCTAGTTTCATAGACACAACAAATAAGTTTTTTTTTAACAAATCAGTTTTAAAAAGCAACATTTATACAGTTCTTTAAAGTTTGCAAAGTGCTTTACATTTATTATCCCTATTTTTCTCATGAGGAGGCAGTCTCAGAGAAGTTAAAATGACTTTTCAAGAGTCAAGTGAGACAAAATTTAAACCAGTGCCTTGCTGTCAACCTTTCTATCACATCAATCTGCCTTTCATTTCTAAAATATTGCATTGCTAAGAGAGTGTGCAAGTATTCTATTGCTAGCACCTCTTAACTCCATTCCTGAAAGGGACATATTTGCTTCAATGGAAACAAACCCATCTTAGTAGAAGTTATTGCCAACTTTTTCTGATTCTGATATTGATACAGAAATATTCTGACTTTGATTTTGATCTTTTAACATCATTTATGACTTTCCCTGGTTCTGATAAACTGACAAACTAATTCACTACTTTGAGAAATAGGTTGATTTTAGTCATGGTCTTGAACTGAACATTCATTAATGTTTCCATTGCAATTATTTGCCTTGGTTCTGTGACTGTTGATCTCGTAATGACTTTATGGATTCTTTACCTGACCTCTGACCCAGGCTGACTGTATCTACACTTTAGTCCCTTTCAGGTTCTGGTCCTGATATTGAATCCAGTAGAGCATCCCAAGTCATCTTTAGCTTCTCTGCACCTGTCATTAGTACTTGTCTGCCCTCTAGTGGTGGTGTATAGCTCTACTCTATTTCTACATCTTGAATATCAGGTTAACCCTGGATGTGCCAGATAGATTTGCTTGGAATTTTTATTCCCTGGGAGTGATACAAAGTTCTACAGGAGTTTAGGGAAAAATCAATTCCTAGTCTTTTGCCATAAAATAACATGAAAGAGTTTCAGGGAGAAAAATTATTCAACTGGAATTCCAGGAGAGACATCCTGGAGTAGATAGCCTTTTAGCTGGGCTTTGTATGTTATATTAGAAACATGATTGGAATTCAAATCCTGATCTCTACTTATCCACTGAAACTCTCTGAATCTATCCCTCATATGTAATGTGAGATACTTGGACTCAGTTGTTGTCTCTTTTTTTTTAGGGTTTTTTTTTTTTTTGCAAGGCAAATGGGGTTAAGTGGTTTGCCTAAGGCCACACAGCTAGGTAATTATTCAGTGCCTGAGACCGGATCTGAACCCAGGTATTCCTGACTCCAAGGCCAGTGCTTTATCCACTACGCCACCTAGCTGCCCCTAGTTGTTGTCTCTTAAGGTTTCTTAAAGGTCAAAATTGTTTGACTGAAGCTGCTTCAGAGAATTAGTAAGGTTTGAGTAAGCAGAGATAGAGGGGCATTCGATGAAGAGTAAATTATATGAGATATACAGGTTGAAAAGTTCAAGGTGTAGTCAAGGATAGAAAATAGTAGAGATGATTTGGAGTAAAGGCATGAGTATTTAGTAGATAGGAAAGCTAGAAAGACTGAGTCCATATTATAGAAGAACTTGAATATTGTTTTTGGACTTTTTTTATAGAAGTATTATGAAGTCACTGGAGATTTTTTAAACAGGAGAATGATATGACTGAATGACTTTGTAGATGGATATTTCTGGTAGCCATATAAGAGTAGGGTGGGGTGGCGGTTAACCAGAAGTTGGAAAGCCAGTTAAGGAAGCTATTGTTATAGTTCAAGCATGAGGTAATAAAGGCTTGAATTAGGTTGATAGGAGTGGGAATAGAAAGAAAGGCTCTGATATTGTGGTTCCAGTCCAGTGAGGTGCTTAAATTCTTTTCCAGGCTTTCTGGGAAGAAGGTCATTTATTCCTTTCAAGAACATGATATACAATCAATTCAGGTATTTCTAAAGTAGAGGTCTTCTATTAATGAAAAGACAAATTTTATTTGTCAATAGCAAAATTTTCATTTAATATGCTATAATTTACTTTTTTAGTATTTCCATGACTATCATTATAAATTCTTGTTGTCTAGTCATATGTTTAATTTGTGTGTGTGTGTGTGTGTGTGTGTGTGTGTGTGTCTGTACTTCCTAAGAACTCTGTGATATTGGGATAGGGAGGGATTGGACCTGTGATTTTAATAGGGAACTTTGGTATGAGGATATTCTTTCAATGTAGATTGCACACCAAGAAATTGCAAATTGTATACTTGGAGAGACACAGCAATTGGTCAATGAATTAAGCCCAACATTGAATATCAAGGGATAAATATGTGAGATTACTTTTGGTAAACTGCAAAATTCCAAGCTTTTTCCTGGGGGCAAAGACCCATTTTAAAAATGCCAACTTTTTGGTTAAAATATATATGGCTCAGGGAAATCTGGGACACTATTACACTGTTGGTGGAGCTGTGAACTCATCCAACCCTTCTGGAGAGCTATTTGGAACTATGCCCAAAGGACAACAAAAATGTGCATACCCTTTGACCCAGCAATACCACTACTGGGTCTATACCCTGAAGAGATGAGGAAAAAGGGTAAAAACATTACTTGTACAAAAATATTGATAGCAGCCCTGTTTGTGGTGGCAAAGAATTGGAAATCCAGTAAATGTCCTTCAACTGGGGAATAGCTTAGCAAACTGTGTTATATGTATGTCATGGAACACTATTGTTCTATTAGAAACCAGGAGGGACGGGATTTCAGGGAAACCTGGAGGGATTTGCATGAACTGATGCTGAGTGAGGTGAGGAGAACCAGAAAAACACTGTACACCCTAACAGCAACATGAGAGTGATGTTCAACCTTGAAGGACTTGCTCATTCCATCAGTGCATCAATCGGGAACAATTTTTGGCTGTCTGCAAAGGAGAGTACCATCTGTATCCAGATAAGTTGCTGTGGAGTTTGAACAAAGTGCAAGGACTATTCCCTTTAATTTAGAAAAAACCCCAGATAGCTTATTGTCTGATCTTGTCACCTCTTAGACTTCTCTTCTCTTTAAGGATGTGATTTCTCTCTCATCACACCCAATTTGGATCAAGGTACAACATGGAAACAAAGTAAAGACTGACAGAGTGCTTTCTGTGGGGGGGAGGGGAAGGGAAGCAAGATTGGGGGGAAATGTAAAACTCAAATAATATCTTTAATAAAAATAAATTTAAATTAAAAAAATAAAATATATATATGGCTACCAGTCAAGGAACAACAGTAACAAATATTTTTGAATAATTGAAATGTCTCTGCAGATTCTATATACTAATAGCTTTTAGTGATTGTTCAAAAATAATGAGATTGTGTTTTACTCAGGATTTCACAGCTATTATCAGAAGCAGTATTTGAACTTAGGCCTCTTTCATTCAGGAATTGTTTCTCTATCCATTATGCCATGCAGATTCTCCTCCTTTTTATATTCTGTAATGGTTTAAAGTCTTATGCCTAGGCAAATTAGGGGTAGTCAGACATGGAAAAGAAGGAGGGAATAAACATTTATATGGTACTTTAGTATGTACTAGTCACTATGCTAAATGCTTTACAAAATTTAAATTAAATTAATTAATCTCATTTAATCCTCAAAATATCTCTGTAATATAGGTACTATTATAATCCTCATTTTATAGTTGAGGAAATGAGGCAAACAGAGGTTAAGTGACTTGCTCAACCTAGCTAATAAATTTCTGAGGTTCCATTTGAACTCAGGTTTTCCTGTCTTCAAACACAGAGCTATGGTTTTTATGTGCAGTTAACAATATGGTTGAGGTAACATTATGATGAGGAAGCACAGAGAATAGAATGCTAGATTTAAGAGTCAGGAAGACCTGATTTGAAATCTGGTTTCAGAAACTTCTTAAGGTTTATGACCTTAGGGGAATCACTCAACCTCTGTTGGTCCCTAGAAAAGGAAATGGCAAATTACTCTAGTATCTTTGCCAAGAAAATCTCATGGACCAAGGTCCACAGGATCATGACGAGTCTGATATAATTTAAATGACTTAACAGCAACCATATGATAAAATAATTTGTAAATTTATCCCAAATGTAAGTTAGTTAATTTTGAACAATAACAGACATGAATATTATATAGTCAAACTTTAGCCTTCAATCCAAGTCTTCTGTCTCTTGTAATACATTCCATTTTCCACAATAGGATGTAGATAGCTTTGTGAAAACTAATAACTGCTACTAAAAAAAGCAAACACGCATTATGTATACAATATATGTAATATATGTATATAAATCTGTTTTGAAACAGATATAATTTATGGCTACAGAAAAAATCATGATAGGCTTCTAATCATGACTTTGCTCATGTTATTTCTAACAAGTTGTTAGTATAGTGTTCCCATCTGTGGGTACTTGAAAAACCATGTCAATTTTATCATGTAGTAAGACACAGTCAAATTATTTCCATAACTTTGGAAGTGATTCATTCCATATTTTTTTATTAGTTTTTGGCATTCAAGGCTATTTTGTTGCTCTGACCAAATGTCTGTGTCTTGATAGCAACAACATTTGCTTTCTTCTCATCCTGATATTTTTGGAAGAACAAATTGACAGCTACTATGAATGATTCTGCTGAGAGAGTGAGCAGGAGAGCATCTGTTGCATGATGGATCTTCCCTTTTTTGAAGTTTATAGCAAAGGAAAAGTCTTGCCTGCTTAAAAGGCCAGGAGGTATTGAAGGATTGAACATAGTAGTAAAAAAGTCTTAAACATAGGGTCTTTACCAGCTTTCCTAAAATCCAAGAATAGCTAAAATTCAGGATGGAGATGCTAACAACTCTTGCTCAGAATAATACATATTTCCTTTCCAATGTCCTAAACCACCCTAATCACTTAATTTTTATTTAAACTAGATTGAGGTCTACATTGAAGCAGTTAAATTTTAGGCTTTTTAAATGAGAGATAGTACCCAGTGACTGATACTGTTTTATGTTTAAATCACTTATTTTACAGATAAGGTTTAGAAAGAAGAAACTCATGATGCTAATTTGATAGCCATGTCAAATGATTTCTTAATATTCAAATGTAGATGATCTGTGATCTAAACAATGTAGGTATGCCCATCAATGATTCAATGCTTCCATACTTGCCCATACTGCTCATCTATCTCTTTTCTGTGTTTTCCATAGAAGGTTCACCCAGTCTAGTTTCTTTCCTGAAGTCTAGTCTTATTTATTTAATAGCTAACATTTCTAGAGAGCTTACTATATAGCAGGCACTATGCTAAATGCTTTACAATGATCTAATTTGATTCTTTTAACAGTCCTGTAAAATAGTTGCTATTATTAACCTCAATTTGAGTTGAAGAAATTGAGACAAACAAGTTAAGTAACTTGCTCAGGGTCACATAACATGTAAGTGTCTGAGGGTAGATTTGAATCCCGGTCTTCCTGATTCCAAGACTACAATTCTATCCATTGTGCCTCCCAACTGCCTATTGAACATTTAAAACTGGATGTTTCATAAACATCTCAAATTAAAAATGATCAAAACAGAACCCATAGTCTTTCATGTATTCCTCCTCCCAACTGCTTACTCTTCTGAATTTCAGTGTTACTATTGAGGGTACATTTATCTTTCCAAGTTACCTAGTTTTGCAATTTTAGTGTAATCCTCAACTCCTTTTTCTCTTTTACTTTACATATCCAATAAGTTGTCAAATTTTGTAGTTTACTCTATTATTTAGACTGCCATAACCTTAGCTCAGACCCTCATCATCTTTCTTTTACATTATTGCAATCATTTACTATTTGGATTCCCTTCTTCAGATCTTTTCTATTGCAATCTATGCAGCACAAAATTGCTAATATGTCTTTTCCTAAACTTAAGTCTGATCATATCCTCACCCCATTCATTTATGAAGCTCACTGACTTTTTTCTTACCTAGGATCAGATAAAAACTCCTTTGGCATTTAAAGCTGTTTTAAAATTGACCTCTTCATATATTTCCAGTCCATAATACATGTTTACCCACCACACATTCTAGGATTCACCTATGATGACCTATTTTCTGCCCCTCTCCTGTAGAACCCCCTATTTTCTTTAAGACATAAAATACTACATCATTCAGGAGATCTTTCCCCTTCTTCCCAGGTGCTAGTGACTTCCCCCACTAATCAAAGCTTCCATCTTTCTTCTCTATATTTATTTCATCTGTAACAGATTAAGTATATGTTACCTCCTGTCATTAGAATGTAAACTCCTTGAAGGCAGGAATATTTTTTCATTTTTATTTTTTATATCCCTAGTAACTACTATATTTGTGTCCCTTACAGTAGGTGCTTTATAAATGTTTATTTGTTGATTGATAATATTTCTCAAGACTTATTTTTCTCTTTTTTTCTGTCAAAAAGATAGATATGACTCTTTCATCTTCAGACAAATAAATGTTTCTTGCAACTTCTTGAGAAGATGGTGTTCGTAATCTTACAGTAATGATCTCCAAAGATTTTACAAGTAAGTTTATAATCTAAAGACACTCTTCTCTGCCATAATGGCAGACAAATAGAATGTTCTGATTGACAAATAGAATTTTTTATGATTACAACAGTTTTTATTTTTTTGTCTATTTTGTTTTCCTCAATGAGACAACTGCTTTTTTTTTTTGGACTAGGTTTGAAATTACATTGCTAGTTGGAATTCCAAGAGAGGAACTTATTCATCAATACAGACAGAAAATTTATACTGTTATGGAGTTGCTTTGGGAGACTAAGAGGTTAAGTGATATATGTCTGAGGGAAAACTTGGATTTAGATCTTTCTAAGTCTAGTGCTCCATATTTACACTAGTGCTTTCAAACTCAAATATAAGCACATCCTTGCAGTTTGCATGTTGATTTAGAAAAAACAAGGCAAGGTAAGATTTTATATATTATATATGTGTGTGTTTGTGTGTGTATGTATTTTATTTTTATTTGTTTTGTTAAATATTTCTCAATTATATTTTAATCTTGTTCAGGTTATACCTGTGTTCTACACTGCATTGCTTCTTATGGCATGTGATTTACATTAGTTACTTATCTATATGCAATTGCTATAATCAGACTCAATGTCCTTTCTTACATCTATTTCTTATTTTTCAAAATAAATATCAGATTTAAATAAATCAAGTTCAAGTAATTTAAGTCACATTCTATATTTTTTCATTTTTATTCATTCTAGTGCTATACTAATTTTGATTTTTGCTCTAACAAGTCAGCAAGTCAGTCTGACCTCAAATAGTTGATTCCAGAATAGCTCTTAGATAAGTAACATGCAATTTCCTCTCTATTAAAATAAAGTAATTTTCTTTTCTTGTAATGTTATTCAACACCACAATATCAGTGCCTTCCATTTCCTTTTTTAAAAAAGTTATTTTGTTGATGATTTCTGTCTTTGCATTAGTCATTTCCATTCCATTTAGATTGAATTATTTCTTGGATCATAGAACAATAAGCACAAATGTCCATTTCAGAAGCATTTTCAGACAATGCATGTTATATTCTGTCTTCATAATCTCTCACATCTCTGCTCTGAGGAAGAAAGAAGATATATTTCATTATTTCTTCTTCTGGGTCTTCATCTACCTTATCTCCACCCCCCCAATAATCCGAATTCAACTTACTTTTAGCACTGATTATTTTCTTGATGAGAGTTTCATGATATGTAGGATATGGAGAAATCTACAAATATTTGTTATCTATCACCTTACTTATTTTTGAACGCTATTTTCCAGTATATTCTCTATCTTTGATTCTTCCCCACCTTGTGTTAAAATTACCAAGTATTGAAGTATCCTTTAATTTATAGGATCTTTCTGAGTTCATTTTAAAATCTCTCTATTTCATTTTATTCAACAGAATTAGCTTCATAATCTCTAGTATTGTCATGTTGATCTTTTTATAAATATCTGTCAAGGATACTTAAATATGAGATGAGTAAATAACCCATGAATTAAACTTTCTTGTTGCCTTTGGAAGTACAGTAAAATAAATTCTTCCAACTCTTTTATTTGCCTCTCCAGGGAGAACCCATAAGCCACAATTTCCTTCCCATCTTCAAGTTTCATTTATTTATCAGTAAATGATAACATCAATATAGATATAATTCAGTTCTCTTATTGCTCATTGAATAAGGAACTCATTTATAATACTAACATATGTGGTTGTGAACTGTCTAAAAGCTATATAATCCTTAGTGTCACCTGTTCTTTTGGCTTCTACTCTGTCAGTATCACTGAGGATGAAGGTCAGTGTGTATTCTGTTTTGTTTTGTGGCTTGCCATGGTAAAATATGTTGGTCCTTGGATAGTGGCACACTCCTACTGGGGTTGTCCTGTAAGTGGGACCCTATGTGAAATATTTCCAACATTATAGAAGCTGCCAGAACTTTTTCACCGGCATGATTTTTGAGAACTCAGGGGTCATCTCCATATCACAAGGGTCACAAGACCACAATACCAAGGAGAAATGAATTCTATATTACTTATAAGGAATTATTTTTCTTTCAATTTTCATATTTATTTCACAGGTCCATTTTTATATGTGTATTTTACAGGCCATCCAATAAATTGTTTTAAGTGGATATCTCATCAAAGGTCTCTGGGAACATCTTCAGAAAGATTATTAAAATGCTGTTCTCTGGAAAACTGTAAAACAAGGCAGTAGAAGCCAGATTGATAACTATCTTGCCAACAGCTTTCATTATCAAGCCATTTGGTAAGAATAAATTTAAAAAATAGATAGTGCTTTGACAATTTTTTAAAAAGTGTACAGATATGTATATAAAATATATATGTAGAAAATGTATTCTTATATATATAGAGATATATGCAATATACATATGTATCTCAGATGAGATATAAATATATATCAGACATATATGCATATATAATATCTCATATAATATGTGTGATATATGTATATGAGATACATATAAATTGCATATAAATGAGTGTGTAGGGGCTACATGGGTATAACCTTAAGATATTACTGGTATTTGTGAATGACAATCTACAAATAATAGTTACAGAAAAATAAAAGAATATTTGAATTCTCATATTTAAAACTTATCTTACAGGACTGTTGTTTGGGATCAGGTATAGATCAGGAATTTTACAAGCCCCTCGTTTCTGAGTGTATAATCCAGCCTTAGAAATATATCTAGAGCTTGACTTCAAAATGTAGAAAGTACTAGGAAGGACTCAATACTAACCAAAGTTGCCTGAATTTGAATCAAGTTCCCATCTTATGTAATCCTTTTACTACAGACCCTATTTTAGCACCTCTTCTTTTTCCTTTCACTCCATCAAAGGGGCAACTCCTTCACTCTAACAGAAATCTCAGTCTAGTTAAACTAAACTGCTGACTGTTGCAGCTCCAGGTTTCAGTTCTAACTAAAGTAGAGAAACTATTTCTAGAACCAAGGTTATAGTTTAGGATCAACTAGAGATTGCTTTCTAGCTCCTTGTTATCTCCACATTTATTGTTCAGTTATTTTTCAGTGTCAGTCTTGTCTGACACTTTATGACCTAATTTGGGATTTTTTAGGCAAAGATACTGGAAAAGCTTGCCATTTGCTTCTCTAGTTCATTTGAGAGGTGAGAAACTGAAGCAAACAGGGTTAAGTGACTTCCTTAGTATCACACAGCTAGTAAGTGCTGAATTTGAACTCAGTAAGAAGTCTTCCTGACTCTAGGTCTGATAATTTATCCCCTGTGTCATCTAACTGGACAGTTATCTCTTTTATATCTTACTGTAAAGATTATACTACCAAACCCAACTGTGAGCATACTTCATAATGTCTGACCACAGGAATCCTTTGAATCTAGGGCCAAGAAAAGGGTCTAATAGAGAAATATACTGTTGACTACTGTCTTTAGTGCAGAGGATAGTGGAGCTATTTAGTACATTGCCCTCCAACATTCCTTTTCATCTATCCAAAGCAGAGAATATTTGGGAAGTTGTTGGCAACCAAACTTAAAATGTATGACTACCAGTGAAGATGAAAGTTGATTTAGCATTCCTCTTCTATTTTCTCTCAGTCAATTATAAACATTGCCCTGTTATAGCTAAAGAGTCACAGTACCTTTAGCAAATAGTTAATATAGATTATGTTTGATGGAACTTCACTTAGTCAAATAAATATGACTCTCCACATGTTTTGTTTTAACAGTGAGAACAGAATATTTGATGAGAGTTTGAAAGCACATAGACTTTCAAGAAATAGTTTGGTTCAATAAAATATTTAATCCATAAAATAATTTTTATAAATTAAGGATGAAATTCTTACTAATTCTTACTATTCTTACCCTTAAAGATATAAATAAGAGGTAGCATGATGAAGTAAATAAACTACTTGTCTTTGGACTCAGAAAGAAATGACTTTAAGAATTGTCTCTGATTTACACTAGCTGTGAGACCATCTAACTCTACATATATGAGCAATAAGATTATATATTTATATAAATTTTCAATATGCATCAATGGGAGAAGTTTCAATTGTGGGAATCCTTTATCTTGATGATATCACAGGTTTGGAATCCTTCCCCTCCCCAAAATGCAAATGCATAAATGCCCCCTCCCCTGAAAAGATGTAATTTTGTAAGAAGTCACTACTTATGTGAGGGTCTTAAGGAGTTTCTTGGCAGAAGGAGAGAAAGGGATAAAGGGAAAGAGTCATAAAATCAAAGATTTAGAGCTAGTTGATATACTTTAGAGACCATCTACTCCATGCCCCCCTCTACCCCTCATTTTTCAGATGAGATAATTAGTACTTTATTGTTCAGTTGTGTCTGTCTCTTCATGATCCCATGTATGCAGGCATGGGATTTTCTTGGCAAAGATATTGGATGTCTTGCCATTTCATTCTCCAGTTTATTCCCATTTTACAGATGAGGAACTGAGGCAAACATTGGTTAAATGACTTCTCCAGGATCACACAAACAGTAAGTATTTGAGACCAGCTTCAAACTCTGTTCTTCCTGACTCCAGGCCCAGGGCTCTATCCATTGTATCCCCTCACTGCCCAAAACTTCTGAGTTGGGGACCCTAGTGAAATACCAAGGGAGATTAAATCGTTTATATTAGGTCACTCAGTTAATAAAGTAACAGAAACAGATGTGAATTCAGATCCTTTGAGTTCAATGACTTCTTTTGACTATTTCCATTGTGCCACATTTTTTCAGGTCCAGAGAGAGAAAATGTAAGAATTTTAACTGACTATTGATCTTCCTGCTAGAAAAGAGAGGAAGAGATAAAATGAAAGTCCTAGGTTCATCTTTCTATATTTTTTAAAAAATTGTTTTTATTTATTTAAGGCAATGGGGTTAAATGACTTGCCCAAGGTCACACAGCTAGGCACTTAGAAAGTGTCTGAGGCTGGATTTGAACTCAGGTCCTCCTGACTCCAGGGCCAGTGCTTGATCCACTACACCACCTAGCTGCCTCCCCCTTTATCTTTTTTGTAATAAAACTGGAATTGACTAAGAATTCTTCTGAAAAAAAATCAATCCATTTCATGAATGGATAAGGTATAGATCTTTGTTCACAAAAAGGTATATACTTCTCATGGAGGTAGATATTCACACTCTTACTTGCTGAGAAATATTTACCAAAACAACTTACTGGGATGACACAGGAAACTTTTAATTGGTCCCTAATGACTGTATGTGAGGAAAATAATTAGTGCCTGAGCATCAATAGGGACAAACCCTAGTTGTAGAAATCTTTTCTCTTTGTAGCTTTTGAGTGGAGCTTCCTTTTCCTTTGGACCTTTTGCCTTGCAACTCTTTTCCAGTATTATATTTTCCTTGAACCCTCAGCAAAAGAGTAGGAATGACATTTTTCTTCCCTCCTCATCTACAAAAACAGTGGCAACTTGGAATAGAAACATATGGCAGCAGCTGTTTGATCCAGAGACTAGACCTGGAGATATGAAATGACTTCTCTGTTTCTTTTCTGAACATCTTAGTCACTAGCAATCCTAAAGTTCAATAATTGTGTACTAGTTCTTGTAGTTTGGTTTGTTTGTTTCTCAGAGGAAAAGAGGACCACCATCAAGAATCCATTGCAACTAGAAAGCTAACAAAACTGAACCCTAAAGTGAAATGGTGATCTGGACCTTGTCAATCCTCTATAATAATAGCTATGAATTTCTGGGATATTATATATCTAAGGTGAATGTGGATGTCTGCTCAGCAGTCCCATAAAGGATTTTCTGGGAAAGCATGAGAATAATGGGATAATTGATTTTTTATGCAGAAATATAGAAATTTGGAAACATTTCTTCTTATGGACTTTTGCATCCTTTTTTGTTTTAAGAATTTTTTGTGAAGAAATCAATAGTTTTTCTATATAGGATACATATATTATACAACTACCTTTGTATGAAGGGATCCTATATCCATATATATATATGTATATATATATACATATATATATATATATGTATATATATATATTTGGGGAAATATCAGGCATGAGACATAGCTTGTTTTATAGTTGTCTTATAAATTTGACTTTGGTATGGTGACAGCCAGAAAGAACTTGTCTCCTTCCTCTCATTATGAAAGTCCATGTTTTTAGGGATATGTTGACACCTGGCCTAGACAGGTGATGTTTAGATGTTTAATTGTCTTTTTTCTAACTATACTCTCTTTGGTATCCATTTTAGTTCCCTCTCCAGCCCCTACCCTCACCCCCTCAATGTCGAAAGTTCTGAGGCAAGATCTTATACATTGCATTTCAAGTTCTAAGATATTTTGTGTAGTTATTGGGGATGTTACCCTCTCTTTTTAGAGACAAGTCAGTTTTATCTAATCATTTCAGTTGTATCTGACTCTAAATGATCCTATTGGCAAAAACTACAATGTTGTATTTACTTCTTCAGTTCATTTTACAAATGAGTAAACTCAGGTAAGTAGGTATAACTGACTTGTCCAGGGGAGCACATCTATTAAGAGCCCAAGGCTGGATTTGAACATCACAAAAATAACTTTTCCTGATTTCATGCCCAGCACTTTATCCAAAATGTCACCTAGCTGCCACAGATCAGCTTTGTACCAATATCAAGTTCTATTAACAACAGAAAGCTTCCTACATCCAGTAAGATAGTTTGATGCTGTTTGTTTTTCCAAGACCTATTATTCTTTTGGGGAAATTGTTTATTGCTTTTAATGATCCCAAGGTACTTCTCATTGTTGAAACCAATATTTTAAATGTTAACATTCTCTCAATGTTATTTTGTTGTGAATCACAGTGCCTTATGATCACTGTAGAATCAAAGTTTCAGATGGCCCAAAAGGCAGTTTAAGAGACAAAGGAGCTTTAAATATATTGCAGTATTCTAGAATTCAATTATCAATGATGCAAAATACTCCAAAGAAGACATAGCAAGAAAATGAGTTGCTCACACAGTGAGAGGAATGAATATCCCATATTAGCACATATATTTATAAAATATAAAATGTTGAAATATTTGATATATGTTTCTTTATAAATGAAGGTCTCTAGCACATTGAGTAAGACTTCTTTATTAGATTTATGGATTGATATAGAAAAGACTTGCTTAAAATTTGAAATCAGAAATGGGCTGCTATCTCTTATTAGGATGAGTTCCTATTCTGACTGAACCTGATTGTGTAGGAACATTATTATATCCCATCCCCAAAGGGAGTGGATGGTTACTCAGGGAAGATTAGTACCTCTGGTGTGAGTGTTGCCAAGTCTTTTTTAGGACTTCTTTCCACCTTTGGTTTCAATCTAATTCACCTATATCTTCCCATGGCTACAAGAAAATATAGCATGTGCAGTGGCCACAGTAAACCATTTTGGCAAATGGGCTAAACCAGGTTGGAGAGTAACTAAGCAGTCTTAAACCCATGGGGTAGCTACCCCATGCAGGTGAAGACTTTCCCTGGAGGAATGAGGGATGAGAACAATTTGATCCAATAACCATGAAGGCAGCTGAAGCAAGTACTGTGGAACACTTGGAGCTCAGTCAGATATCAAAGATACTAAGGTCATCCATTGGATCCTGAGTCATCACCTTTATTTTTACTTTTTTCTTGCCACTGAATTTAGATGTTTCTAGAAGAGAGAGTGAGGCAATGACTTCATGCATCTCTGCTTCATTTAAATCCAATTTATTTGTGAGCAAAATACATCACCTATACCATTTTACTGTTTTTACCTACCTTGTGCTAATAGGCATGTGATGAAGCAGCAGAGGTGACTGCAATGGCAGCTGGAGTCACTACCCTGGACACAGGTGGTACAGGCCATAGGGTTATCTTCTACCTGGACCAAAGTAGCAATGGGATTCAGTAGTCCTTTGTGTGTCTGAGCAGTCTTTTCTAAGGTCTACATTGCTTATCTTCTGGCAGAAGATAAGGGCTAGAAAAGGTGCCTTAAAAATTATCTGCTTCACCAAACCAAATCCTGGTCTGTTTATTGCAGCAGGTGGAGGATCTGTAGAACTACAAAGAAATGTACAAAAACTTTTGTGAATGTGATTCTACTCACTATTGGTATAAGGATTTTGCATGATCACGTGGAGGTCAGAAGATAGGTGATGTCTAATCTTATCAGTTCTGTTTTTTTTTTGTTTAGATTCAATGTCTTAACTGTGAGACATATTATACGATAATTCTTTTTCCCCTTATTAAAATTGTTATCCTGGATTCTGCTAGTCATCTGTTTCTTGGTGATACTATGTTTGCAAAAGATTAATTAGTTAAATTATTTGTATGAATTAGTTAAATAATAGGAGGCTAGAAAATTTTGCCTAGAATTATAAATTTTTTGATAGCTTCAAATTACTTAATTTGGTCACCTTAATCATATAATAAAAGACAGAGTGGTGTAATGACTAAAAGAGTCAGTCCCATAAACAAGAAGACCTTTGTTATAATCTCATCCCATACACATACTGGAGCATCCTAGGAAAATGGCTCTAGGTAATTTTTTAAGGTGATAAGATGGGTGTTGGGTGTTCCCTGAAGTGAAATCATAGGTCTGATTCCTATCCCTATTCCCTTAATCAAATCCCTCATTTAAGTGAGAAACTTTTATCAGCTTATTTATTTAATGTCATTTAGCTAAAGCAACCAGGGAACCATATAGCCAGTATGGTATAGGATAAACTAGGAAAAAATCAAGATTCCCAATTAACAGAGATTTTACAGTTGACATCTGTGATATTGCTTACAATGAACTCTTTTTTTTAGGTTTTTGCAAGGCAAATGGGGCTAAATGGCTTGCCCAAGGCCACACAGCTAGGTAATTATTAAGTGTCTGAGACCGGATTTGAACCCAGGTACTCCTGATTCCAAGGCTGGTGCTTTATCCACTACACCACTTAGCCACCCCACAATGAACACTTGAATACCAAAAAAAACCCCAAAGGGAAACCAAAAATGGATGAAATAATCAATCAACAACACACAAAAATGGAATAGTTCCAATAGATTATATTGAGGGAGAAAACATATACATAATGATATATGCATATGTGATAATGTATACTTATGTATTTATAATTATTATAGTTATAATCATAATATTTATAATTTATACTTATGTATAAAAAGGTAAATTGTAGGGAGAAACTGCCTGCAGCTTGTGAGGTGGGGGAAATCAGGAAAGGACTCTTGCCTAAGATGACATGAACTAAAATTTGAGATAAACTTGAGGTACTATGACACAGAGGTAGGAAGGATGCAAGAGCTGGGCTCTACTGGTAGTAGTATAAAGATATGGAGACAGGAATGAGATGTCATTAATGAGGATCAGCGAGAAGGTCAGTCTGGCTGAGTTGCAGAATTTTTGAGAAGTAATATACAGGCTATATAGGTAAGTTGTTATCAGGTTCTGAAGGGCTTTAATTGACAAACACAAAAGATTATATTTGTTTGCAGAGGTATTAGGGAGTCACTGTAGATTATGACTAAAAAGACATATTGCTTATTTTTATTTTTGCAGAAGTTTCTTGAATCTATGCACATGGAAAACAGTTTAAAAAATCCACCTACAATATACATTATTTAGTCTCATTCATCATGATAGTTTTTAGCTTTAACTTTTTTTAAGTGACTACCATTTACAAAGGACAAGGCAGGAGACAAGTTGTAGTCAATCAATCACTCAATATGTATTTATTAAGCAACTAATATGTGCAAGACACTGTACTTGGAACTGGAAATACAAATATAATCAATAAAATAATAGCTCTTCATAGGAATCATTTCAGTATTACTACTAAATGACTCTGACTTTGGACCAATAATTTAACCTATACATGTGTCAGTTTTCTCACCTGTAAAATGAGGTGGTTGGATACCCTAATGAAAGTTCCTTCCCAGCTTGTCAAATTAATGAAGATAAATATATTTGCTTATAAATATTATTTATGAACCTATAAGATATTATAATTATTTGAGAAATATATGAGGGTGAGAAGCTGGTGGATCAACATATAGAGTACTGGGATTGGAGTCAGGAAGACTCTTTTCCTGAGCAAGTCATTTAACCCTGTCTGATTCAGTTGCTCATTTATAAAAAGTATTTGGAGAAGGAAATGACAAGCTATCAATATCTTTGCTAAGGAAGTCCTAAATGGGATAAAAAACATACAATTGATCAATTAAACAACTATCTAAATAAGAGAAGCAAAAAAAAAGTTAGTGTATTTTTCACCAGAATTGTTCAAGTAAATTTGAGTGTATACATATATTTGTACGTATATATATATATATATATATATATATATATATATATATATATGTATATACACACACATATATATATGTGTGTGTATGTGTTTTATGCATGTATATAAACATATATACATGCATATACATACATATATAATCTGATACTGGTATTAGAAATACTCCACACAAGAGTATTTGGGTAATCCTACAGTCACTGGAAGTGAGTTCATGTTAAGATTATAGAGGGGAAAGAAGCAGACACCCATGTGGGAAGTTGTTTATGGTAATTAATTATTCCCTGGGCTAAATAAAAGTATCAATATGTCATCAGAATTTGAAGGACTTAATAGTTATTTAGTATATAAAGTGTAATAGTGTGTAAGAGAAGGAAAGAAATAGGGGGAAATGGAAGAGAAAAGAGTGTGGATTAATTATTGAGCACATATAGATTGGGAATATAATAATGGGAAAGGAACATAAGGGAGAAAGGGCATCCAATTTTGGGTCCTTGGAGCTGACAGTGTTGGATGCATACTATAACAGTTGTCTTGATTTTATGTGAATTACTCATGGAATGCTGGAGGGTTATTTTTGGGAAGAAGCAATGGAGCTGCAGCCTAAGCCCATTTTCTTTCTTCATTTTTTTTCCTTCCTTTTACCCTCCCAGTGTTTCCTACACCAAGTAATTGTTCTAGTTCCAAGTGAACTAAGCTGGTCCCTTAAGTGAAGTTGGATAAGTTCTTCCATTTGAATAAAGAGGCTTAAACTAGTGTAGGAAATAGCAACTTGGTAGTTTTTACCCTCTGGGGAAGACTCTATTGATTATGGTAGAAGAATTGAGTAGTATTTTATTTGAACCTTTAATATCTTTTAATTATTAGAGTGATTTTTTAAAATTAGATTTTATAATCTATGAGTTATTATTAAAATTTAAATCAAGCATAGTGGATCAAATCTAAATGTATTTGGTCCACAGTAATATCTGAAAAGCTGTTTCAAAGCTAGACATGTTTCATTAAAACTAATGAACACTTTTATTCACCTTATACCTCCCTTTATATTTTATCTAAATTACAATAGATAGCTAGGTTGGCTAAATTTTTCATTGACATGACTTTTTCAATGATGTAACTAGAGTGATTTTGAGTAGTAATCTAGCTAAAGAGGATCTTGGGTCCTCTGAGTAACCATGACAATTTGGGGATGCCAAAGTCATAGAGGATGTAAATATTTGATTGGTCAAATTTTGAAATCCTAGTGGTCTCATGGGAGGAGTTCCCAGAGATATAATTATTTTTTTAGTTTTTGTGAGGCAATGGGGTTAAGTGGCTTGCCCAAGGCCACACAGCTAGGTAATTATTAAGTGTCTGAGGCCAGATTTGAATTCAGGTACTCCTGACTCCAGGGCCGGTGTTCTATCCACTGAGCCACATAGCCACCTCCCAGAGATATAATTTGAGTGTCTTTCAGTGGGTCTATATTAAACAAGGCCAACTCCATAATTTTGCAGAGGAAGAAATTGAGGCCCAAGAGGGATTAAATAACTTTCCTGAAGTGACATAGACTTAAATAGTCTAGCTTTTCCTACTAGACAGATATGTGATTATTTGCTAAAAGAGAATAATTTTTTAAGATGGTTTTTATAAGGAAGAAATTTTCATTTTTGAGATATAAGGTGCCATTTTAGGTCAGATGATTTTTGAATATTATCTGTTGAAAAGATGATTAGGAAAGGTAATTATCCTATATACTAGTTAGTCATCACACTCATTATCTTCACTGAAATTAAAAATAATTTAAAGATGCTTAAATAGAATTGACACCATATCAGAATAATTGCATAGATATAGGGTCTTTTCTCTTTGCAAACAAAAAGAGAGCTGAATTTGGAAAAAAGAGACCTGGAATAGAATTCTATTTTTGCCTATTAGTACCTGTGTTACTTGGGCACATCATTCTCCCCAGTATCTGGTAAGCAGTTTCTTCATTTGTAAAATGAGAAGATTTGGATTAGGTGCTCTAAGATCCCTTTCAGACTAAAATCCATGATCCTTATGATCTCAAAGAATGTATATGTTTCTTCTGGCCAAGACAGTGGAGAGAAGACAGACACTGTGATAAGTACTCCTCTTTCCCTTCAAAAATAACACAAAAGAAACCTCTTAACAGAAATTGGATCAACAAAATCCAGAAAGTGAAGTTAGGAGAAGAACACCTAACAAGAATGTCTGTCTCAGGGGACCGTGGGTGAACCAGGAGATGAGAGCAGAGGATCAGTACAGGGACAGCAGCTGGGGGATGACAGAGGGCCAGCTTCAGCCATAGAGACTCCAGTGAGTGTTGAGTGTGAGATCCAACTTTAGTTGCAGAATCTTTGACTAGGGGAGAGGAGCTATGGGAGAGTGAGTTCCAGCACAGAATCTTAGAGCACACCTGAAGAGCTACCAGCTGGGTCAGAGACCTGAGCCCTATATTTTCAGCAGAGCCTTTTGCCCAATACAAACAATAAATAACCCCCCATCCCCTCAGGGCAACAGAGTTCACACTACAGAAAAAGATTAACTCCCTCCCCCAGGGCCCAGTCCAGTGTTCAAGGTCAACTCATACCCTGCTGCTGAGGACCTCAAATACTCTAGAAATAGCAACCAGGCCTCCTACTGGCTGGCCCTTGGAATTACTAAGTCAAGTGAACAAGGCCTCTAGGACCTTCAAAGGCAAACCTCTGAGAGTCAGCTCCCTGCCCCAACACAAGATTCTAGAAAGATGAAAAAATGCAAGAGAAAAGGGGGCCCGTGGAGAAATACTTAGAAGAAATAGATTCTAGCCCAGAGAGATCTAGCACTGCTGAGGAGAATATGAATTAGTCACCAGCTCAGAAAGACTTCCTTGAAGAAATCAGAAAGAATTTTAAAAATCAATTGGAAAAATTGGGAAAAGAAACTTAAGAGAAAATTAACACATGCAAGAGAAAATTAACATCTTGCAACAAGAAAACAAATCCTTAGAAAATATAATTGGAAAAATACAAAATGAGAATAACTCTCTCAGATCTTCAATTGGGCAAATGCAAAAAGAAAATGATTTTCTCAAATCCTCAATTGGACAATTGCAAAAAAAATGATTCTCTCAAATCCTCAATTGGGCAAATGTAAAAAGAAAATGATTCTCTCAAAATTACACTTGGGCAAATTGAAAAAGTCCTTCAAAAATAGAATTGACCAACTGGAAAAGGAGTTGCAAAAGATAAATGAAGAAAAATCTTCTCTTAAAAAAAAGGAATGGACTTGGTGTAAACTAATGACTTCCTGAGTTAACAAGATTGTGTTAAACAAAACCAAAATATTGAAAAAATGGAAAAAAATGTAAAATATCTCATCAGCAAAACCACTGACCTCAAGAATAGATCAAGATGGGAGAACCTGAGAAATACCAGCCTTCTTGAAAACTTGAAGAGAAAAAAAAGCCTGGACTTAATATTACAGGATTTAGTGATGGAAAATTGCCCAGATATCATGGAACCACAGGGCAAAATAGTTATTGAAAGAATACATCGAACCCCTCCAGAAAGAGATTCTAAAATTAAAACACCAAGGAATATTGTGACCAAATTCTGGAACTATCAGATAAAAGAGAAAATCCTACAAGCACCCAGAAAGAAAAAATGTAAATACCAAGGAGCCCCAGTAAGGATTATGCAGGACCTGGTCACAGCAACGTTAAGGTATGGAAGGGCCTGGAATGAGATATTCTGAAGAACAAGGGAGCTTGGAATGCAGCCAAGAATCCACTACTCGCAATGCTGAGCCTTCTTTTCCTGGGAAAAAAGATGGACATTTAATGAAATGGGAGACTTCCAAGATTTCATGATGAAAAGACCAGAGCTAAATAGAAAATTTGGACATCAAACAGGAAGCTCAAGAGACACATGAAAAGGTAAAAAACCCCTGCTATTTCAATAAGATGAAACTGGCTCTGTACCCACTAGGGAGAAAGAGCCTCATAACTTTTGAGAATTGTAACACTATTAGAGAGAATATACATAGTCAGAAGTGATGAACACTCATAACTTTTCTGTGACTCAGATAGAATGATTTAAAAACAATACCTCCTTAAAAGGGGGGGGGCAGTAAGGAGAAGGGAGGTTGGAGGGAGACTGAATGGAGTAAATCTCATTACATCAAGAGAAACAAAAGACCTATTGTAATTGAGAGGAAGAAGGGAGGAGGTGAGAACCACTTGAATCTTCATCTCATCAGACTTGGCTTAAAGTTAACTTAGACACACTCAGTTAAGAAATTTACCTTATCTTACCTTAAAAAGGGGAAAAGGGGAGGGGGACAGGGAGGGGGTGAAAAAAGGGGAACTAACAGAAGGAAGGGAAGAAGGGGAAAAGGGAAAGGGGAAAGAAAGGGGAGGGGCTTGATATAAGAGGGCAAACACATTGAAGGTGGCAGTATTCAGAAACAAAACACTGGGGAATATGGATAAAGGGAAAAAAAGGGGAAAATACAAACAGAAAGAAGATAGCATGGAGGGCAATAAAGAGTTAGTACTTATAACTTTGAATGTGAATGGGATCAACTCTCCCTTAAAACATAAGTGAATAGCAGAGTGGATTAAAAACAAGAATCCTACAATATGCTGCTTAAAAAGAAATTCATTTGAAGCAGAGAGATACATATAGAGTAAAGGTAAAATGTTGGAGCAAAATATATTTTGCTTTAGCTGGAGTGAAAACAGCAGGAATAGCAATCCTTATCTCAGACAAAGCAATGGAAAAACTAGAGTCAAAAGAGATAAGGAAGGAAACTATACCCTCCTAAAAGGTATCATAGATAATAAAGGAATTTCAGTACTAAATATGTATGCACCCAAATGGACAGCATCCAAATTCTTAGAGGAGAAGGTGAAAGAGCTACAGGAAGACATAGACAGCAAAACTCTACTAGTGGGAGACCTCAACCTCCCTCTCTCATATTTAGATAAATCAAATCATAAAATAAACAAGAAGGAAGTTAAGGAGGTAAATAGATTGTTAGAAAAATCTAGATATGATAGACCTATGGAGGAAATTGAATGGGGATAGAAAGGAATATACTTTTTGTCTGCAGTACATGGCACTTACACAAAAATTTACAATTTACAAAGGACTTAAAAATCTAAAGATCAATTGCAGAAAAGCAGAAATAGTGAATACATCTTTCTCAGATAATAAAGCAATAAAAATCATATGTAATACTGGGCCAGGGAGATATAGACACAGAATTAATTAGAACCTAAAAACCTCATTTTAAAGAATGAGTGCGTCAGGCAACAAATTATAGAAAGGATTAATTATTTCATCCTAGATAATGACAATAATGAAACAGCATACCAAAACCTATTGGATACACTCAAGGAGGCTATCAGGGGATATATTATATCTTTAAATGCTTACATGAATAAATTAGAGAAAGAAGAAATCAATGCAGCTATAAAAATTAGAGAAAGAACAAATTAAAACCTCCCAATTAAATACCAAATTAGAAATTCTAAATATTTAAATAGAAATTAATAAAAGCAAAAGCAAAAAAAACTATGGAACTAATGAATAAAACCAAGAGCTGGTTTTATGAAAAAACCCCAATAAATTTGATAAATCTCTGGTCAATTTGATAAAAAAAAGAACACCAAATTGCTAGTTATCATAAATGAAAAAGGTGAACTCACCACCAATGAAGAGGAAATTAATGATTCAGAATTATTTTGCCCAACTATATACCAATAAATTTGACAATCTAAGTGAAATTGATGAATATTTACAAAAATATAAGTTGCCCAGATTAAATGAAGAGGAAATTAAAAATCTAAATAACCCTATCTCAGAAAAAGAAATTCAACAAGCCATTATTGAACTCCCTAAGAAAAAATCTCCAGGGCCAGATGGATTCACAAGTGAATTCTGTCAAACATTTAAGGAACAATTGATTTCAATTGTATACAAACTCTTTGGAAAAACAGGTGAAGACAGAACTCTGCCTAACTCTTTCTATAACACCAATATAGTGCTGATACCTAAATTAGGAAGAGTTAAAATAGAGAAAGAAAATTATAAATCTACATCCCTGATGAATATAGATGCAAAAAAGCTTAAATGAAATTTTAGTAAAAGGATTAGAACAAGTTATCACTAGGATAATCCATTATGATCAAGTAGGATTTATCCCAGGAATGCAGGGTTGGTTCAATATTAGGAAAACTATTAGTATAATTCATTATATCAATAACATATCTATCAGAAATCATATGATCATATCAATAGGTGCTGAAAAAGCTTTTGACAAGATATATTGATCATTCCTAATAAAAATACTAGAGAGTGTAGGAATAAATGGTTTGTTCCTTAGAATAATAAGCAGTATCTATCTGAAACAATCAACAATCATTATATGCAATGGGGAAAGGCTTGAGGCATTCCCAATAAAATCAGGAGTGAAATAAGGATGCCCATTATCACCATTACTATTCAAAGTTGCATTAGAAATGCTTACCTCAGCAATAAGTGAAGAAAAAGAAATTGAAGGAATTAGAATAGGGAAGGAGGAGACAAAACTCTCACTCTTTGCAGATGACATGATGGTATACCTAGAGAATCCCCCAAAATTATCTAAAAAACTACTAGAAATAATTAGCAACTTTAGCAAAGTAGTGGGATATGAAATAAACCCTCATAAATCCCCAACATTTCCATATATGACTAGCAAGATACAGCAGAAAGAGAAAGAGAAATCCCATTCAAAGTAACCTCAAACAAAATAAAATACCTGGGAGTCTACCTACCAAGGCAGACCCAAAAACTTATTGAAAACAATTACAAAACTCTTCTTTCACAAATAAAATCAGATTTAAATACCTTGGTAAACATCAATTGTTCATGGATAGGTCGAGCTAATATAGTAAAAGTGACAATTCTACCAAAACTAAACTACTTGTTTAGCGCCACATCAATCAAAATTTCAAAAAAATTACTTTAATGCATTAGAAAAAGTTATAAGTAAATTTATATGAAGAAATAAGAAGTCAAGAATTTCCAGGGATTCAATGAAAAAAAGTACAAAAGAAGATAGCTTAGCCTTATCAGATCTAAAATTATATTATAAAGTATCAGTCATCAAAACTGTCTGGTATTGGCTAAGAAATAGAGTTGTGGATCAGTGGAATAGCCTAGGCGCAATAGCAGGAAATGGTTGTAATAATATGCTATTTGATAAACCCAAAGAGTCCAGCTATTCAGATAAAAACTCTCTCTTCAATAAAAACTGTTGAGAAAATTGGAAGTTAGTATGGAAGAAACTTGGATTAGACCAACACTTCACATCCTATGCCAAGATAAGTTCCAAATGGATACAGGATTTAGACATAAAAAAATACTATAAGCAAACTAGAATGTCAAGGTGTAGTTTACCTGTCAGATCTATGGAAAGGGAAGCAGTTTATGACCAAGGAAGAGATGGAGAACATCATTAAAGTCATATTAGATAATTTTAAATACATAAATTAAAAACTTTTGCACAGACAAATCCACTGTAACCAAGATCAAAAGAAATTTAGTCCATTGGGAAACAAGTTTTGCAACTAGTATCTCTGACAAATGACTCATTTCTAAAATATAAAGAGAATTGAGTCAAATGTTTTTTTAAAAAAACAAGCCATTCCCCAATTGACAAATGGTCAATGGATATGCAAAGGCAATTTACAGATGAGGAAATCAAAGCAATCCATAGTCATATGAAAAATTGTTCCAAATCATTACTTATTAGAGAAATGTAAATTAAAGCATTTCTGAGATACCACCTTACACCTCTTAGACTGGCTAATATGACCAGAAAGGACCATGATCAATATTGGAACAAACGTGGGAAATCTGGGACACTAATACATTGTTGGTGGAGCTGTGAACTCATCTAACATTTCTGGAGAGCAATTTGGGATTATGCCCAAAGGGCATACCCTTTGATCCAGCAATTCCACTACTGGGTCTATACCCTGAAGAGATTATGAAACATGGTAATAACATCACTTGTTCAAAAATATTTATATCGGACCTGTTTGTGGTGGCAAAAAATTGGAAATTAAGTGAATGTCCTTCAATTTTGGAATGGCTTAACAAACTGTGGTATATATATGTCATGGTACACTATTGTTCTATTAGAAACCAGGAGGGATAGGAATTCAGGGAATCCTGAAATGATATGCATGAACTGATGCTGAGTGAGATGAGCAGAACCAGAAAAACACTGTACACCTTAACAGCAAAATGGGGGTGATGATCAGTGTTGATGTACTTGCTCATTCCATCAGTGCAAGAACCAGGGACAATTTTGGGCTATCTGCAATGGAGAATACCATCTGTAATCCAGATAATGAGTTATGGACTTTGCACAAAGACCAAAGATTATTACCTTTAAAATAAAAAAAATTATAATTTTTGTAATTTTACTATCTCATACTTTATTTTTCTTCCTTCAGGATATGATTTTTCTGTCATCATGCTCGACTGAGATCAGTGTATAACATGGACCCAATGTAAAGACTAACAGAATGCCTTCTGTGTGGGATGGGGGGAGGGAGGGAAGAATGGGGAGAAAATTATAAAACTCAAATTAAATAAAATCTTCCTAAGAAAAAGAATGTTTGTATATATCTGTGTATCTGTACCACTGTGGGTTATGCTAATTGATGGTAATAAGAAAGCAAAAACATTGTAGTCTTGTTTTGCTTTCCTTCTTCAACCCTGAAAAATGATCTCAAAAGCAAGAACAATAGACATGAGAACAATTGTATTAAAATTCAATAAGGATAAATTGGTAATCTTGATTTTGGGTTAAAAAAGCAACATACAATTATGGGATTTGTGGTAGGAAGTAGTACACATGAATTAGCATCATTCATATAAAATGACATCAGCACTTTGGCTTATTGCAAATCTTTCCCTTTTTTGAACCTCAGGTTTCTCAGTATGTTGTAGCGAAATTATAATTGTTGATCTCAGGTGCCTTCATATTCAAATGAACTCTGGTTCTATGAATCAAACAATTTAACAAAAGGGTCTCTTATAAGTTTACAAAAAGGTATAACTTCTGAGAGAGTCTGTAACCAGACAAATAAAATACTTCAGACCATCTCCCCATATCGACATAAAGAAAGCTATCTGCACATTTACGACAAAAAATCTATTTTCTGTGTCATGTTCAACATGAACAAAGAGTCAAACCAATGCAATGAACCAAACAGACCAAATAACCCCAACTGAGATTCCAATGTCAATTTCCGCAGTCAAACATTGACAAGTCAACTAGATAATTATTTCATTGAATGCATTCTCTCAGATCATGTGCTTTTATTTGTCCAATCTAGATATGGCACTTGTAAGTATGACAGAAAAAAAATAGTAAAATAATAATTGGGTTAACCAAAATGGTAATCTATAAATCATTTCCAAAATTTATTTTTTATTGTCTGGAAGATAATTTTAAGTGAGATGTTTATATTTCAAATCAAAACAAAAGTGCTCAAATTTAGGGGCAGAGTTGGTACAATTAGGCTAAATGGACATTGTGATTTGCTAAGTTATATGATAATAATTAGTAAAAACTCTCTTTTCCCAAACTCTTTTCCTACTTGATTACTATTTTTTGCTCTTTTTTCTCATTTCCTCTAAATTTACTTTTTCCATAAAGTCTAATTGATTCACTTTCTAACCTCATTTCTCTTCCATTAAAAAAGTTATAAAGTTCACTCTCAATTATTTGTGTTAACATAATGCAAAGAAAAGGGGCAGCTAGGTGGTGTAGTGGATAAAGGACCGGCGTTGGAGTCAGGAGTACCTGGGTTCAAATCTGGTCTCAGACACTTAATAATTACCTAGCTGTGTGGCCTTGGGCAAGCCACTTAACCCCATTTGCCTTGCGAAAACCTAAAAAACAAACAAACAAAAAATCCAAAGAAATACTTAATAAATAAAATACAAAGATAGCATTAAAATTTTATTTTAACAGTTGGCTTCAGTCCCCTTCTCCCTTCTTCCATTAGATTTTTTTTATCAGAATTGCTATCAAGTGGCAAAACTGATGGATCTGACTTTCATTAACTAGTTATTTTCCTTTCCCATTCATTATTTGATGTCAAAAGTAACGGAGGTGGGCAAAATATTAGATGAGGGAAAAATTAAAAAAATGAAAAGTCCAGCTGATAGAAAATCATAGAAACCCTTTCCAAGCAAGAGTTGACTATACTACATTTTAGAGAGGCACTGGAAAAAGTAGGAAAAGACAAGGACTTCAAAATCAGCAGACCTAAATGACAATTTTGGTGTTCATGCCTTTCATACTATTAAAGTCACATAAACTTTCTAAGCCTCAGTTTTTAATCAGCAAAATGAAGATATTATTATTATTACTATACTAACCTTCTTGTAGGATTGTAATGTGGAAAAAACTTTGTAAACTCCAAAACTTTCTGTATCAATACACCAAGGACTTGTGATTTCATTGATGAGAGAACTCTACCATTTAAGAAGGCAAGTCTCAAACCCCTATATATTATATATATATATATATGTATATATATATATATTTACATATGTATATCTACATATCTATATCTATGTATTTTCCTTAGATAATTGCCTGAGACTCAGAGACCTAAGATGACTTATCTGTGTTCTTATAAACAGTACATGGCAGGGGCAGGATTAGAATCCAGGTCTTCGTGATTTCATGTTCAGCACCTCCTCTATTATGTCATACTTTTTCTACTAAATCCCTATAGAAACAGGAGTTTTTTTTTTTGTTACTTTGGTATCATTAGAATGTGTATTGTGGAGAAGAGGGATAATGTAAACCTCAACTACTATGAACCTTCAGAATAATAGAAAAATCAAGCTAATAAAAATAAGTTTTCCATTTCACTGATAAAAGGAACTGCCTTTTTAAACTTTGTCCATCTAGGTCAGTATCTCCTCCATGAATGTTGCCTATAGCACTCGAGGTTTTGGTAAGTTGCAGAGGGTCTCATAGTATGAGTCAGAGGTGGGATGCAGTCCTCTATTCAATACATTACACTATGACTAATTTTTATTGAAAAAATTAATAATTCAAAAATTGATTGAAATCACTGCTCTCCACATTTTCCCATTTTAATTCCCCCACCTCATTTAGGGTCTTAGTTTAGTGGCCAGAGGAACCCTACATTTTATTTTACTGCTTAGCTTTACAGTTGAACTATTCTCTGCTTTTAAATGAATAGATTTAGTTACATAACCAGCAGGATGTTTTATTAGCTGTTCTCTGCAAACCTCTCCACCTATTCAACCTCCCAGTAAAAGAGTTATATATTAGATAAAGAGTAATTAGAACTAAATCTTTATAATCAGGAGACAGAAGAGCTGCTATATATTTCTTTTGTAGGTAAGAATGTTACCTCTCTTTCATAACCAATGCAAGTTTCATATGAATGCAGTTTTTATTCCTACTAGTTGGGAAAACCTTAGAGTAGAACCATAAGCTAAATTTTAAATCACTGGCACTGGAGCAGGTCATACAAAGAATGGGAGAACAGGAAAACTATTTAATCCCCTCTCAGTAAAGGACAAATTCTATGGAATCCAATCTAAACCATATTCATAGGTACAAAATAGGAAATGAACATGTAAGTCCAACAGTGGTTTTTTCTTATTAGATAAGTCTTGGGAAAGATTTAGGCATGCTTGAATGCAATACAGATGGAATTAGTAGAAAAAAGTAGATTAGAGAGAAAGAAGAGATGATTAAGGGAGCAATTAGCTGGAATAGACATGAGGAAATGAGATCAAGTAAACATATAAATGTAATGACTTTGGCATGTAGATGGGCCATCTCATCATAAGAGACTATGGGAAAGGGAGAAGGAAGAACTCATATTGAATGAACTCAATAAAGTAAGGAAGGAGAGACTTTAAGGTTTAGAATGGCTTCAGTGGGCACTAAGCTAAGGGATTGCCCTGAGATCCTGAGAAGACCTGGATTCAGTTGAAATTAGATAACCTGAGTTTATAATGTATCCAGTAAGCACAATTGTGGAACTTCCTTCAGCTCTTATCAGTAGCACATAAATTAGAGCTGAAGAGGTGGAAGATGGGAATAATCCAGAGTTCATCCAAAAGAAGAATAGTGGTGATAGGGAATTGTATTGATTTTGTCTTGTCACTGGACTTAGTTGATTCTGGAGAAGAGTGAAGCTGGAAACTTTGCACAGATCTGCCTTACTCAAATCCAATTCATGTGCAAATCCTTTTTGAGAATGATGGACTAAACAACAACAATAAGGGTTCTGTTTGAGGTCTCTACATAGAGAAAAGGACATGATGCAGGTGTGAGTTAAACCTAATCACACATATTTCTTATGGTGCCTGATCACTTTTATGGTGTATGTTTACTTTTCCTGTGTATGCTGTGGGAAGGAGCAAACTAAGTTCTTAGGAAAGCACCTTGTATTAATGGTTTTTGCCTTGCAATATGGAAGGAGTAATAGTTGCCCTCTTGGGAACCCAACCTGCCAATTCAAATAGATGTTGGAAGAATGCTACTGTTCTTTCTCCCTTCCCCCTCCCCCTTCTCTCCCTTCCTCTCCCCTCCTCTCCCCTCCTCTCCTCTCCTCCCTTCCCACACTTTCTCCTCCTCCTCCTCCTTCTCCTTCTTCTGTTCCCACTTCCTCCTTCTCTTCTTTTTCTTCCTCTTTTCCCCTCTTCTTTTTCCTCTTAATTTGTTTCTATTTTTAAAAATCTGAAATAATTTACTTTTTGTCCCACAGAGTTTACATTTTGATATGTTGAACTACAACTACAACACAGGTTAAAAAAGTCCATTCGGAGTGGCTATGTGGTGCAGTGGATAGAGCACCAGTCCTGGAGTCAGGAGTACCTGAGTTCAAATTTGACCTCAGACACTTAATAATTACCTAGCTGTGTGGCCTTGGGTAAGCCACTTAACCCCATTTGCCTTGCTAAAAACTTAAAAAAAAAGTCCATTAAAATTTCTCTTATATTTTCCTTCCTATCTTAGGTTATTTTTCCTTTCCCCTTGGTCCTAATTCCACCAATACAAGAAGACTAATATGTAAATTTGTTAAACACAAATATACATGTACAACTTTTGCCAGACTGTTGGTCACCAAGGAGAAAGGGAAATGAAGGGAGCGTGTTTGAAAAATGTGTAATTTATGAATCTTTCAAATGGATGAATGTTGAAAAAATAAAAAACTAAAAAAATCAAAAGGCCATGTCTTAAATGAAGCTACTTGACTATGGCTTTAAACCCAAATCACTCTGGTTTTCATTGAATGACCAATAGTAACCCTAATTCATTTCTTATTTAGTTTTTGATGACTTATAATGAATGCAAATAACAATGATTTTCTGTCCTAGTTAGAAACTCTGAGGTTCTTTCCCTTTCAGATTGTTATCTTTGTAATTGGGCTATCTTTAGTTGAAAATCTTACTTAGCCTTTAGTTATTGAAATAGGCAGGGCCTCAGACAAACTGAGACCTGGGAAAAAATTTAGAAAGGCCAAGATCATCCATTGCATCCTGGAACCATTGGCATTGGTCTTGATTTTTTGTCTTGTACTTTCATGATTCTGGAAGAATGAGTCAGAATAAAGACTTCGAATAGCTTTTTCTCACTTCAAATCAATTCATGTGCAAGTCAAGACAATATCCTTATGAAGTTATTGGCCCTCTTTGAAGGAAGGAAGAGGATGAACCAGAGTATTGATTTGATAAGATGGTGAGTACATGGAGAATTGATAATAATGTAGAACTGAATTGGTTAATGCTAGAGTCAAGATGGGACAGCTAAGTAGTGGTTAGATGCAGTCATAGACTTGGAGTTAGGAAGACCTTTCTTGGGAGTTCACATACGCCTCTAACTCTATCTGCATGACCTTGGACAAGTCACTTAACCCAATTTTCTAAGTCCCTCATCTGTAAAATGAGTTGGAGAAGGAAATGACAAATTTCTCCAGTATCTTTGCCAAGAAAATACAAAATGAGGTCATTAAGGTTCAAACATGACTGAAAGAATTCTACAATAATAGTCAAGATGAGGAAGGAAGGCAAATGAACTTGTACTGCCTTAGGGGTCCCGTAAGGCAATTACTACCTTAAAAAGAGGGGGTAGAAGGAGAAAGGAAGTACCTAGAGGCACCTGAAACTCAATGATACCAAATAAAACAAATGATTTGAATTACACTAGCCTTTAACAGTAAAATGGGGATAGTAACTATACCTAAAATAGAATTGTGAGGATCACAGCAGACTAATTCATAAAATGCTTAGTTCAGTGCCTGACAAATAGTAGGACTATATAAATACGTATTTCACTCTTCCCCTCCCTTTATTTAATGGCCATAGATGTTTTGAAGTTCAAATGAAATAATGGATATAAAGCATTTTGGAAACCTTAAAACCAATTATTATTATTATTATTGTTATTATTTTTAGCTAACAATCATCAGATCTCTATTTGATGAGCCTTCTACTATTCTCCTGCTAAGTTTAAATGCTGTTTTAGAGTTATACAGGGGTGTGCTTGTAAATGATTAGCAACCAAACTCTCCAAGAAAAAAAATGTGGCATACATTTTAAGTTTAGTATGCATAATTAACATTTTCTCCTTCTCTTTCTTAAGTCTAGTCAATCAATAAAACAATAAACAGAAAACCTTCTGACAATCACTGCTTTATGAGGCATACATGCTTACACTGAAAATTTAATAAACAATTTTCAAAACAAACTAGAACTGGTTCTTGCATACCATTTCAAAAAGCTAATTGGGTGCCCTAAGGATGTGGTGCTGGATTGCCTCAGTACTTTTTAATATTTATATATTATTAATGCATGTAATTATGTTATTATTTAACTTAGTATACATTTTACTACTGTGACTTAATGACTGATTGTAGAATTAACCTGGTGTAAAAAAAAAAGAGGTAAAATTAATGCATTTTTCTGTGACAACCGCAAACATTTAACTTCCCTCAGCCTAAAAATTTTCATCTGTAAAATGAGGGGCTCAGACTAGATGGTCTCTGAGTTCCTTAATAGCTCTATAATCTTCTAAACTATGAACATGGAAAAGTAGAGATTCTTAAGTCCAAGTAATAAATCAAGAAGGAAGAAAGTATGTAGAAGTTAAATTCTCCAAGTCAATTTTTTTTTTACATTTCCTCTTAGATTTATTGGAATTTCATGTGAAATGTTGCAAATTTTTAGTACTAAAAAGTTGAATTTCTCCATCCCCCCCCCCAATTTTAGCTTTCCATGTGAAACTTGGCTTTTGAACAATTGTGAATGAAAAGAATCCAAATCTTTTTTCCATCTGGCTTTTCATTTTGCTGAGACAACAATAACGATTCTGGGTGGGAATAACAATATTATTATGTTCAATATCTCCAGCCAGGTTTTGAATTTGTCAAATCTGAGATATTTGTCAAATATTTCAAAATGCTTTTGAAATATTTAGAGTTTAAAGAAACTCATAGAATATTTTTTTCTAAGTGTGATTTCCTTTCATTTTTTAGGCCTCATGATATTTGAACAGGAAAGCAATCTGTATATGATACTCTAGAATGAAAAATGTTGTTGCATAACAGCTATTTGATGTTTGACATGTTTTTGACATTCTTTAAGTGAGCATTTTTATGCCTTTACTCTTAGAAATAAGATTAGAAACAACATTATCAACATCAAGCATGAATATCAACTAAAATGAGTTTAACATTGTATCTTTAAAGAGAGTAGAATGAGATCTAAATTCAGTAAAACATTTTTCCTCATTCTTTTAAATCATTTCCATAGTTTCTAATGCATTTTCTCCTAAATCTTTCAGGTTCATTTTAGTCAAGCTTAATCCTGATACTATTGTTTTACCAAGAATAATTTCTATTTTATTTTATTTTATTTTATGTTATTCTTTTGATTAGGAGAAAAATGAAGGGCAAGAGAAAAAGAGAGAGGATTGTCAAAAGCTCTTCACTTCCTATTATCTTTATTAATCCAGGAAAAGAAATATAGAGATTCATTGTATTTCATAACTTTCTTTGAAATGTGGTTAGATCTACATGATTATCAGTAAGATGATGTCATTCAAGTTATTATTTCACTAAAGAAATAAAATTAAGACAAAATGAGATGAAGGATAATCACTCTTATAGTCAATAGTTTGAGTTCAAGGCTTATTGGCAAGTCACTTAGCTTCTTAGAGACCTAAGTAACTCTGGAATATGGTAAATCACAATCAAGTTGCTCATTGACATTTTTGAAGTTAGCTTCCCTGTTGGGACATCTTTACATTCTACTTCCACCCCAAAATTCTTCAGTATTTGAACTGAACCAAAATACCTAATAATCCAGAGTTTGAGAGTTAAGAATATGATATTGTATAGTTCATTTAACCTCTTGTGGCCTTAGTATTAAATGATCTTTTATGTTCATTCTAGCTCTAAAATTCTATAAATCTTATTATCAACTAGAATTTTAGTATAGGATTCTAATCAACTACGTGCCCTGGAGAGATAGAAAGCAAGACAGATCCTTGAGGTGGATTAGGGAGGACTTTTGAGTAGAGAATAGGCTATTGAAAAGGGAAGGTGGAAGAATACTTGAGATGCCTTTATTTGTTCAGGTCTCTGAGCTTATAGCTGGTATTTCTTTCTTACTGTACCTGTTATATAGGTATCTACAAATCTAGCTCTATTTTCAATATGATTTATTAAAGAAATACATGAGGAAATTATAAAAATTTTCCATGAGTTTCATGATAGTCTGATCAAAATTTATGTTCACAACACTTCTCCTAAAAATCTACACAATGACATAATTCAAAGACTACCTGAATTTTACCTCCAGGAACTGGTCTCTCATGTTACACAATAAAGTTTCACATTTAATACCTAGTCATAAATGTTTAATCAGTTTAATTATTATTTTGGATATATGCCCAATTTCTATCATCTTACCTGTCTTTTATTGTATTGTTCATTTATCGGGGTTCTTACCACTCATCATAGATGTAAGCTTCCAGAAAGAAAACAATAATACATGCTATGACAATATGTCTTATAATGTGACTATATCCCCATACTCTACACTTTATGTTTTGTAAATTTAAATTGGGCCTCCATATATCCAGTTTGCTAAATGAGCTCTACATGAATAATGAAAGAAATTGATCCAAGCTTCTAGAGGGTAGGAATTATATCTGTGACTTGCTTTGTTCAGTTCCAAATATTCTATTTTGCATTAGGGAATTTTATTAACTTCTGGCCCCCTCTCTTTTATCTTCTAATTTGTATACATTTTGACAGTTCCTATTCCTTACTTTCCACATTTTTTACTACCTCCTATCTTTCGCCATCTACTCTATTTTAATTCTTGCATTCCACCTCTCTTGTCAATGAGCCCTGCCTTTTTATGGGATTCCCTTGGTGACCTCTTCCTGATATATAAAGAAATAATAAAAATAAAAGTTTGCCAATAAGGTTGTCTTTTAATCTATGTAGCTTAAAAAAGAACATTAATAATTAACCACTTGGAAGAGGCACTAAGAGGAATACTGTGAAACCTATCCAAGAAACCCAACTGTGTTTTCAATTGCTGGTATTTACTGAACTCAGGCACCCATGATGGTAGAGGTATAGAAAGGTAAATGGCAGGGAGAATCAAATTACTTGTCAAGAAGAATATTACTTTGTGGAATTGAGGTTAATCTTCTTAAGTGTCACTGCACAAGTACACCTTATGCAAGAGATGCATTCCTAAAATGTTAAGTATAAAGTTTTTGTAAACCCAATAAAGCATAAACTTAAAATATTATAGATTTTAAAATTTCTAGATGAAATATCATGTAAAGTAAATAACTGATTGTTCCTTTTCTTTTTTGGTTTTATTAATCTGAATTGGATTTTTTTTTGCTTTAGGTAAAAGAAATGAAAGGAAACTGCCTGAAGTTTCAGAGAAAAGTAGACTTTGAATAACATTTTCAGAAAAAAAATTGCTCTGAGGTCAGTTTCATTGTACAATGATTTTTAAAATCATTCCTATTTTATATATGGTCAACTGAGCACAAACAAGTAAAACAATTTCCTGGAATTATAAGAAAAGTAGGATTAGAACTCAGAGATTCATGCCCTTTATATTCTACTCTTCGATTACTTTATATTTAAAATACTTAAACTATTATATACTAATAATTGATTATCTCACCATGATTATTAAATATAAAAATATTAAACTAAAAGTTTGTCTTGTATGGAATCTTTACTAGTTATGTTAGAGTATAACCAATTTTAAAGACAACTTTAATGATTCCCTCTCTTCTCCCCATCACTGTTATTTCCTAATGACTCCTTCTTGTAACAAAGTTAGGCAAAGCAAGTCACACCATTGTTCACGTTCAACAATGTGGACTTTCTTTGACATCTGTAGCTCACCACCTTTTGGGTAAGAAGTGGGAAGTCTGCTGCTCCAGTAGTTACATAGTAGGTACATAATATTGGTTGCCTTCCAGTTCATGTGCTTTCTTTGTAGCTTTACCATATGACTGCATGGTGGGATTATAAATCTTTGGTTCATCCTCATGGAAAGACTGTTTGCTTAATTGAATCCAAACTGCAGGTGGATCACAACTGATAGGTTTGATTAAGACTTTTCTCTGGAATCATTCTAGTACCAAATCTATATCCACAACTTTTGAAAAATGGGATGGAAGATAAGTCTAGAATTTAGATACTAGACAAGAATTCCTAAAGGCAATCTAAATGAGGCTTCAGGTGGTCTCAATTGATGTATTTAAAAAAGATAAGCCATTAATTAAATTTTTGGGGGGGGAGGGGAGAGGAATGGAGAGGAAGAAGACTGAAAGAACATTGAAAAAATAAAGCTCTGGAGGTCCCTTTAAGGCATGAATAGATTATACTTGGGAATAAGCTATTGCTCTTATAAAAGCATACAATTATACTTGGCTTAGTCTAGTGTTGAAAGTGACCAAATCTCCAGAAGAGCATTCAGAAAAGCTGCTTTTCTGACTTTCTGCCTCTGCCCTTTTTGCTTCTGCCGCTGAGCAGATTGCAGGAGATGGATGCCAATTCTACATTGCTAAATAATAATTCTCATTAGCATGCTGCCTCGCATGTGCCTTACAGAGCAAAAACTCTGCTGCTCCTTAGGCTGAACGAGAAGAGCAACGTCAGTCTCCGGATGTACAAAGGGCTTGAAGCCGCACCTGCCTGGGAGATGTCAGTGTCGGTGGAGAGTACCCACATTTTCCCCTCATTTCCTCCTCTCTCCCCCTGCCACATGTGTTCAATGAAGAAATGAAATGTTCATTGGCAATTGGGAAAGAGGGATTTTATGTGCTTTCTGCCAGTTGAGACTACAGCCCTGGAGATTTCGGTAGTTCTGGCTTCTTGAGCACCAACTAGATGAATTTCAAATTTCCAGGACACGTCTGAAATCTAACTCCCCTTTGGAGCGAGTGTCCTTGACCTTTCTTCGTGCATTTGGCCACCCAGTGGCAGGTGGTGTCTACCCGATGATCCATGACTTTCCCCTGGTCCTTCCCATTAACGCTGTTTCTAAAAGTAAACTGGATGCTGTTTACTTTGCAGCAGATGCCAGAGTGACTGAATGACACTCTGAGGATGTACTCTCCACCTTGCACATTCACTGTCTATTTAACAGTGGCCATATTTCTCACAAAGGCTTTCACATGCCATCTGCTATCACATGATACCATGTGCCAGGTCCCCATAAGAAATGGATTTGATCACCCAGTTTCTCACTCCTCTCTTTGAAACAGAAAATTGGAGAAGATATCCAAAGTAGGTTTCAAACTCAAGGAATTATGTGCATATCAACTATGGTGCACTATGAAGTCATTTTTTTCCCTCTCTGTGTGATTCCCTCTAAGAAAATAGCAGTCATATGTCCTGATGGGTCATTATCAAACTTATTGAATGCCTGGAGAAGTCCCAGATTTTCCAGCAGAGCTGTCTTGTCACATAAAAAGCAAAAATAAATAAATTTTAGAAGAGTTGTCCAATGCATTTTGCATCTCTCAACTGCCTTTATTAGGAGATTGGTCCATCATGTCTCCCCTTAGACGATGCCTTGAAATCTTGATGAAGCTCTGTTGCATCCTGAAAGGGCAATTGAAACTGGAAAGATAAAGTATGAGGAACAAGGTGCCCGGAGCATAGCCTAACATACTAGAATATTATAATACATTTCAGTGTTTAAAAATGCCTCCATCAATATTAATTGGAGGGAAGATGTTAAATGATAGCAGCAAAAAAGATTCATTTCTGTTCTTTCTCTTTCCTTCTCCCTCATGACCTTTGACAGCATGCTGTAATGTCTCACATTCTTTCTTTTCCATGTTTTATTCTGAGACTGTCTGCAGGGAGGCTAAAATGGGCTGTCTAAGAGAGAGTCTGTAATTGAAAGTTCTTTCAACAGAAGGACTTATATCAGTCCTGCTGAGGGAATAGGAGCTCCACCTGCTGACTTTTTTATGTTTGCTGACTCTGGAAGAATGACATGCATAAAGAAATTGCATGGCAGTCATTTCTTTTATAATTTCTCAGTGGAAATATAGTTTTCAGAAATATTGATAAGATGTATCAGTCGACCACAGCTTTAAAGTTGAAATTGCAATCTATAGCTTGTTTTAGGAGTGGGGATTATGCTTTGAGTCTCTGAGCCTGTGTAAGTAATTACTTTAATCTGTAACAACATATAAATTCATAAGTTGTTGCCATCAAGGCTCTCTGGGAGTACTAGACTTGGAAAAACTGCATCTTCGAGTTATAAATTTATACTCTTCTGGTGGCCCACGAGTTTTGCTGTTTTGAGATTCTATAGCATCTTGTGATAGAACGAGAGTGTTGTTGATCTTTGATCTAAATGGCAAAGATCATGTCTCAATGAAAGCTGTAGTACTTTCAAGAGCAAGGTAGAATTCTAGTTTTTGATGTCTGTGTTATATGGAAAAACCATTTGAGTTGCTTAGCCTTTAAAAAGTACTATCTCAGGGGCATATAGATGATGCAGTGGATAGAACACCAACCCTGGAGTCAGGAAGACCTGAGTTCAAATCCAACTTCAGACTTAATAATTACCTAGCTGTGTGGCCTTGGGCAAGTTACTTAACCCCCTTGCCTTGCAAAAAAAACCTCTAAAAAAGTACTATTTCAGCAGTATCCAGTATAAGTGGATAGATTATATATATATATATGTATATATATATATATCTTATATATATAGATTATATATTATATGTGTGTATGCATATAAATGTTTACATATATGTCTCTCTCTATACACATATTTAACTTAAAGACTATGTGTTTATATATTCCAGGAGCAATGAAACTTATTACATTTTTGAATCAGAGGATCTAAGTTCAAATCACAACTCTGCTTGACTGTGAGCAAGTGACTTATATTGAGCTTTAATTTCTTCATTGGTAAAATAGGTTGAGGTAAAAGATCTCTAAGATATCTTCTACTTCCAAATCAACCATTCTATGCAGTATACAAATAAATATTTTCTTTACAATTTGTTTTTTCCTACTTTATACCATATAATCTAAGGTAGTAGTTGGAATAAATGTGATGCTGATTCTCTAGCTTCTTTACAATTCTTCCTTCTTGGCATATTTAAAACACATTTTCTACTACTATAACTTGTTCCTTACATTTCAATTAGTGCAAAGATCTGTCACTGCATTTATGCAGCATTACCCTGCTATCTTCACCATGTATAAAGTTTGGCACATGACTGAATTGATTATTTTCATTGTCTTGATTCAGCAAAATATATAGCCTGGCAGGTTCATCCTCAAGACTTAATTACAAATTGTCATGTTTTAAATTTTGTTTGAAAATTAATTTATTGGTTTTAATTCATGATTGAGCCCCAAGAGCCCTCTGATAATAAGGTTTACTTACATTTTCAGCAAGGAGGCTTTATGGTGTTGTTGAGAAAGAGGGCTAAACTTGGAGTCATGAGATCTGACTTTGAATCTTGGTCTTCTACTTAAAAGTTTGTGTAATTTTTGGCAAGTCACAGCATCTTTGCAGGATTTAGTTGTGTCCTTTGAAAAATTCTAAAGTTAGACATTTCTTTTTTTTTTTTTTAGTTTTTGCAAGGCAAGGGGGTTAAGTGGCTTGCCCAAGGCCACACAGCTAGGTAATTATTAAGTGTCTGAGGCCAGATTTGAACTCAGGGACTCCTGAGTCCAGGGCCAGTGCTCTGTCCCCTGTGCCACCTAACTGCCCTAGACATTATTTCTTAAGTACTTCCCTGCTCTGAATTCCGGATCTTATTTTCATATAGTGCTTTAGTTTTTGCAAGTTACTTACACAGGCATCTTCTCACTTGATGTTCATAACAATCTTATGAAAGAAAAGGTAATCCAATCATTAGTATTTTACAGAGGAAGAAACTGAGGCACAGAAAGTTTAAGGGACTTCTCCAAAGTTACACAACTACCAATAATGGTAAAACTGAAACTCAAACCTAAGACTTATCATTACAAGTAATTTTATAACTCTGTCAGCCAATAAGAGAAGTCCATTTACAAATGGACTGTGCTTTCCAGAACTTCAATCTTTCCCCTTTCCCTATATATAAAACTTCATATAAGAGAGAGACTTGGTTCTATTCTTCCTCAGTACCAATTTTTATACCAAGGAGACAGTGAAGAAGTTCCACTTCCTATAGAAACTAGGATCATATGAGATACAAAGGAGAAAGGAAGAACTGAGGATAACCCTTGAGTCAATTTCAATAAAAATACATTAGTTAAGGTAAGTAATGATTTAAAAATGTTAAGAAAGGAGAGAATTGTGAAGAGTCTTCACCTTTAGGACTGTTTAGTCATCCTGTCTTTAATCATTTCGCTGAAAGAAATATAGATGGAGAGAGGATGAATCCTTGGAGACTTAGATTGGTTTCTTGAATATCAACAGGAAGGAGATACATTCCATTGAAAAGTCAGGAAGTCAACTGAAGTAGAGATCTACAAGTACAATGAATCTACCATGAAGGTAACAGGATTACTCAGTGATACTTGGTCTAGGAATACGAAGAACCATGCTAATAATATTGTAATGAAGATAATCAACCACAAAGGTTGGATAAAGTCTATACTTGAGCAGAATTTGGGGATGTGCAAAGGAGTATTAATAGAGGAGAAGGTCATGAAGAAAAAGAGGTCTTTTTTTGTAAAGGAGGTCCTCTAGTAACAATAGGGAAGATTCTATTTTTAAAATTATTTTTAAATGTTTTAATTCTATTCTTTATTTTTATATGTATTATTCAATAAACATTTATAAAGCTCTTACTACTTGGCAGGCCATGTGCTATGGCTATACACTGGGAATACAAAGAAAGGCAAAAATTAGTTTCTAAAAGTGTATTAGTGTTACTGCTTTCCTACATCCCCTTCAGCAGTCCTCATTTTATTTTGTGTCATATTAACCATTCTCTTAGATATGAGCTGCTACTTCAGAATTATTACAATTTTCATTTCTCTAAAGCATAGTTAAATTGTTAAATTTAAATAGTTAAATTCATAGTTAAATTCACTTCACTAGTAATAACTTTGATTCCTTCTTCTGTATTCTTACATTTTGATCATTTACCAATTAAAGAATTGTTTTGGTTTTGAGATTCTAGGTGAATTTTGTTAAAATTCCCAGCTCTATCAAATATTTTTTGTTAGTTTGATTTTTATGGCACTGAATAAATAAATTGACTTATGTACAATTGTGATTTCTTTTATATTGGCTTAGTCTACGCATGAGCAATGAATATTTTTACAGTTATTTAGATATGACTTTATTCATGTGAAAAACTTTATAATTATGTTCATATAGTTTTGTCTTGGCAAGTAAACTCCCAAGTATTTTTTATTTTTTGCAGTTATTTTTCAATGGACTTCCTTTGTTTTCCAGCTGGGCTTTGATGTTAATAAAAAATTGTTAATTGTTTTAACTAGTTTTTGGTTGATGCTCTAAATTCCCTAAGTATACCACCACATAATTTACAAGGAGGGAATATTTTGTTTCCTCATTATATTCTTGTTCCTTCAATTTCTTGTTATAGCTAGCATGTTGAGTACAATATTGAATAATAATCATGAAAATAGAAATCCTTGCTTCTCTTGATTTATTGAGAGGGCTTCTAATTTTTCCCCATTACAGATAATGCTTTCTTTTAGTTTTAAATGCTTTTAGTTTTCATGCTTCCTAGTGTTTTTATTAGGAATGGGTTTTGGCTTTTCTCAAAAAGCCTTTTTTCCATCTATTGATTATAATCAAATGCTTTTTGCTGTTTTTGTTATTCATATGGCCAGTTATGCTTTTAGTTTTCCTAATATTGAACCAACCCTACATTTCTGGTATAAATCTCACCTGGAAATAGTGTTTGATCTTTGGGACATATTGTTGACTTCTCCTTGTTAATATTTTATTTTAAATACTTGTATCAATGCTTATTGGAGAAATTGATCTATGATTTCTTTTTCTGTTTTTGTTCTTCATATTTTAGATATCAAAACCACATTTGAATCATAAAAACCTTATTTTCAAGTAATGTATATAGTATTGGTATTATATAGTATCTTAATTAATTGCTTTAAAATGTTTGCCAAATTCACTTTTAAATTTTATTGGTCCTAAGTATTTTTTCTTACGAGATCATTTATGCCTTGTTCAATTTTTTTTTCTTGAGACATAGTTATTTAGGCATTTTATGTCCCCATCTGTTAATCTGGGCAATGAATAATTTTGTAAATATCCATCAATTTTCGCTTATATTTTTTGTTGATATATCATTGGGCAAAATAGTTTCTAATAATTCATGTGATTTTATTTTTCTTGGTTGTACAATCGCCCTTTTGATTTTTTATACTTGGTGATTTAGTTTTCATTTTTCTTTTTTTTAATCCATGGTTTATTTTATTTTTATTTATAAAGTCAGCTCCTAATATTATTTATTTGTTCAATACTTTCCCATCAATTTTATTAATTTTATTAATATCCCCTTATTTTTCAGTATATCTATTTAGGTGTTTAATTGGAAATATTTAATTTGCTCTTTTTCCACAATTTTTTAGTTGTATGCCCAATTTGTTGTTTTTTTTCCTTTCACTTTTTATTGATGTAAGAATTCAGAGATTTAATATTCCCCTAAGTACTGATTTGCCTGTATCTCACAAATTTTGAAATGTCATTCCAGTGTTATCATTTTCATTAATGAAATTATTGATTCTGTCTATGATTTTCTTTTATCTATTCATTTTAAAAATTAGATTACTTAATCACCAATTAATTTTTAATGTATGCTTCCATTGCCCTTTATTGAATTATGGTCCAAAAAGAATGCATCTAACATTTCTGTTTTTCTGGTTTTGGTTTGAGGTCTTAATTCCCTACAGGGTAAATTTTTATGAAACTGCCAAATATAGCTGAGAAAAAAATGTATATTCCTTTTTTATTCCCATTCAATTTCTTCATAGATTTATGATATCTAACTTTTCTAAGATTCTATTCATCTTTTTGACTCCTTTCTCATTTATTTTATGCTATTCATCTAATTCTGAGAGGGAAAAGTTGAGGTTCCCCCCACTAGTATTTTGCTGTATTTCCTCCTATAAAACTCATTTAAGGGGGAGTGAAGCCAAGATGGCAGCTTGAGGACAGGAATTCCCAGAAACTTGCCCCCCCCCAAAAACTCCAAAAGCTATAAAATTGTGACACTAGTCAAAATTTAGAGGGGCAGAACCCACAGAAAGACTGAGTGATCCAATTTCTCACTCCAAGGTAACAGAAAATCAGCAGGGAAGGTCTGTTTCACTGGGATGGGAGTTGGAAAGAACCACAGTGCAGTCAGGACCCAGTGCAACCAGGCAGGAGCAAACAGCTACAGCCTTCTAGGAATAGCCTGGGGGCACCTAGGTCCATGGCAGAGGTGGCAGTATCCAGACCTCTTGGCCCCAGGTTATGGGTTGAAGGGGGTGGTTAAAGAACTCTGCTTCCCCAGAATGAACACAGAACTTGGGGGCCTCAGAGCAATCCTGTGCTGGGAACCTGTGTTGGGAACCTGTACTATGAACCTATGATAGTAACCTGCAAAGCCACTAAACATTTCCAGAGACTCAGCCCACAGAAAGTAAGGGGGTGGGGAGAGACCACAGAGGTCTCTCTGCTATCCCTGGGGCAGGACTCTACTGTTTGCCCACACTCAAATTCAGGATGCAGTCTGGCCCCCATACTGCCATAGTGGAGCAGGGACCCTCCTCATATCTCCAGGGCAAAAGGGAGAACTTGTGGTCATCCACAGATCAGAGTCTCATATAAACACTTGGAGGAATCACGGTCCCTGTGGTGTCCCAACCCCCCCCCCAAAAAAAAATCTTGGAAGTGTGATAAATTAGTCATAGGTTGAGGAAATGAGCCATGAACAGAAAAAAGAACATGACCACAGCAAATTACTTTTTTCTTTTTAGTTTTTTTGTGAGGCAATGGGGTTAAGTGGCTTGCCCAAGAACACATGGCTAGGCAATTATTAAATATCTGAGGACAGATTTGAACTCAGGTACTCCTGACTCCAAGGCTAGTGCTCTATCCACTGCACCACCTAGCTGCCCCTAGAAAATTACTTTGATCCCATGGATGTTCAAAATACACACTCAGAAGATGACAAAGTTGAAAATCTGTATCTAAGCCTCCAGGAGAAATAGGAAATAGACTCTGGCTATGGATGAGCCCTAAAAAGACTTTGAAAAACAAGTAAGGGAGGGAGAGGAAAAATTGGGAAGAGAAATGAGAGCAATGCAGGTAAATCATGAAAACCAAGTCAGCAGCTTGGTGAAAGAAATACAAAAAAAAAACCCTGAAGAAAGTGATGAGTTAAAAATGAGTTTAGGCCAAACAGAAAAAGCAATCTAAAAGGAAAGTGAGGAGACTACCTTAAAAAGCAGAACTGGTCAGCTGGAAAACAGATTAAAAGGTTCTCTGAAGAAAATAACTCCTTCAAGTGTAGAATGGAGGTAAAGGAACCTGATGACTTTATGAGAAATAAAGAAACAACAAAAAATCCTAAAAGAACAGGAAATTAGAAGAAAATGTGAAATATCTTATTGGAAAAACAATTGACCTAGAAAACAGATTCAGGAGACATAATTTAAAAATTATTGGTCTATCTGAAAGTCATGACCAGGAAAAGAAACTCGGCTTCATTTTTCAAGAAATAGAGTGGCAAAATTGCCTTGAGATCCTAGAAGCAGAGGGTAAAATATAAATTGAGGGAATATATCAATCACTTCCTGAAAGAGATCCCAAAAGAAAAACTCCCAGGAATATTAGGGCCAAATTCCAAAACTCCCAAGTCAAACAGAAAATGATAAGTGGCCAGAAACAAACAATTCAACCACTGTGGCTCTATAGTTTGGATTGTACAGTATTTTTCAGTGTCTATTTTAAGGGCTCATTGGGCTTGGAATATGATATTCCAGAAGGCAAAAGAGCTTGATTTAAAATCAAGAATAACCTACCCAGCAAAACTGAACATCTCTTTAAGGGGAAAAGATGGATTTTTTTTTAGGCTTTTGAAAGGCAAATGGGGTTAAGTGGCTTGCCCAAGGCCACACAGCTAGGTAATTATTAAATGTCCGAGACTAGACTTGAACCCAGGTACTCCTGACTCCAGGGCCGGTGCTTTATCCAGTACACCACCTAGCCACCCAAAAAGATGGATTTTCAATGAAACAGATGACTTTCATATTTACTGTTGAAATGGCCAGAGCTGAGCAGAAAGTTTGATCTCCAAGTACAATACTCAGGTGAAGGACAGAGAGTATGGATAAGAAGGGTAAATTAGGAGGAATTTAACATGCTGAACAGCATGGGATGAAGATATTGAGAATTCATATGAACCGTCTCATTTATAAGAGCAGTTAAAAGGAGTATATATATATATATATATATATATATATATATATACATATATATATATGTATATATATATATATGTATATATGTATATATATGTATATGGCACAGTAAGGAGTTGAATATAATAGTACAATATAGTATAAAGATAGAATCAATGAGTAATAAAGGAAAGTACCTAGAGGAAGGGAAAAGAGAGGAATAATGGACTAAGATGTTTCACATAATAGAATTAAGAAAAAGTTATTGCGATGTAGGGGAAGGGGGAAAGGTGAGGGGGGATGAGGGAGCCTTCATTCTCCTCATAAATGGCTCATAGTTCAGCTGATATATTATATATTCGAATGGTTACATGAATAAATTAGAGAAAGAGGAAATCAATGAACTAAATATACAACTAAAAAATTAGAGAAAGAACAAATTAAAAACCCCTAATCAAATATCAAATTAAAAATTCTAAAAATTAAAGGAGAAATTAATAAAATCAAAAGCAAGAAAAGTATTGAACTAATAAATAAAACCAAGAGTTGGTTTTATGAAAAAAAAAACAATAAAATTGCTAAACCTCTGGTTTATTTGATTAAAAAAAGAAAGAAGAAAACCAAATTGCTAGTATCATAAATGAAAAAGGTCAACTTACTACCAATGAGGAAGAAATTAAAGTAATAATTTGGAATTATTTATGCCAATAAACTTGACAATCTAAGTGAAATGGATGAATATTTACAAAAATGTAAGTTGCCCAGATTAAATGAAGAGGAAATTAAAAGCCTAAACAACCCCATCTCAGAAAAAAAAAATTCAACGAGCCATTACTGAACTCCCTAAGAAAAAATATCAAGGGCCAGATGGATTCACAAGTGAATTCTATCAAACATTTAAGGAACAATTGATTCCAATTCTATATAAACTCTTTGGGAAAATAGGTGAAGATGGAACTCTGCCTAACTCTTTCTATGACACCAATATGGTACTGATAACTAAACTGGAAAGAGTTAAAACAGAGAAAGAAAATTATAGACCTATTTCTCTGATGAATATAGATAAAAAACTTAAATAAAATCTTAGCAAAATGATTACAACAAGTTATTACTAGGATAATTCACTATGACCAAGTAGAATTTATCCCAGGAATGCAGGGTTAGTTCAATGTTAGGAAAATTATTAGTATAATTAATTATATCAATAACAAACCTATCAGAAATTATATGGTTATATCAATAGATGCTGAAAAAGCTTTTGACAAAATTCAGCACCCATTCCTACTAAAAATACTAGAGTGTGTAGGAATAAATGGATTCTTCCTTACAATAATAAGCGGTATCTATCTGAAACTATCAACAAGCATTATATGCAACAGGGATAGGCTTGAAGCATTCCAAATAAGATCAGGGGTGAAATGAGGATGCCCATTATCACCACTACTATTCAATATTGCATTAGAAATGTTAGCTTCAGCAATAAGAGAAGAAAAAGAAATTGAAGGAATTAGAATAGGGAAAGAAGAGACAAAACTCTCACTCTTTGCAGATGACATGATGGTATATCTAGAGAATTCAAAAAATCATCTAAAAAACTACTAGAAAAAAATTAGCAACTTTAGCAAGGTCACAAGATATTAAATAAACTCTCATAAATCCTCAACATTTCTATATGTGACTAGCAAGATGCAGCAGATAGAGCTAAAAAGAAAAATCCCATTCAAAGTAACTTCAGACAATATAAACTACCTGGGAGTCAACCTTCCATGGCAGACTCAGAAACTTTTTGAAAACAATTACAAACATCTCACACAAATAAAATCAGATTTAAATAACTGGACAAATATTAACTTTTCATGGATTGACTGGACAAATATAATAAAAATGAAAATTCTACCAAAATTAAACTTCTTGTATAGTGCTTTACCAATCAAAATTCCAAATATTACTTTAGTGAGTTAGAAAAAAATTGTAAGTTAAATTCATATTGAGAAATAAAAAGTCAAGAATTTCCAGGGATTCAATCAAAAAAAGTACAAATGAAGGTGGCTTAGCCTTACTAGATGTAGATTTATATTATAAAGCATCAGTTATCAAAACTGTCTGGTATTGGATAAGAAATAGAGTGGTGGATCAGTGGAATAGATTAGGTGCAATAGCAGGAAATGATTATAGTAAGCTATTCTTTGATAAACTCAAAGGGTCCAGCTTCTGGGATAAAAACTCTCTCTAAGGTAAAAACTATTGTGAAAATTGGAAGTTAGCGTGGCAGAACCTTGGATTAGACCAACTCCTCACACCCTATACCAAGTTAAGATCCAAATGGATAAAGGATTTAGACATAAAAAAATAATATAAGCAAACTAGAAGATCAAGTAGTTTACCTGTCAGATCTATGGAAAGGGAAGCAGTTTATGACCAAGGAAGAGATAGAGAGCATTATTAAAAACTAGATAGAGGCGACTAGGTGGTATAGTGGATAGAGCACTGGCCCTGAAGTCAGGAGGTCCTGAGTTCAAATGTGACCTCAGACACTTAATAATTACCTAGCTATGTGGCCTTGGGCAAGCCACTTAACTCCATTGCCTTGCAAAAAACTAAAAAAACTAGATAATTTTGATTACATTAAATTAAAAAGCTTTTGCACAGAAAAAACTACTTCAATAAAGATCAAAAGAAATGTAGTAAATTGGGAAACAATTTTTGCAACTAGTATTTCTGACCAAGTACTCATTTCTAAAATATGCAGAGAACTGAGTCAAATTTTCAAAAAAACAAGCCATTCCCTAATTGACAAATGGTCAAAGGCAATTTACAGATGAGGAAATCAAAGTGATCCATGGTCATATGGAAAATTGCTCTAAATCACTAATTACTAGAAAAATGCAAATTAAAGCATCTCTGAGATACAACCTCACAACTCTCAGACTGGCCAATATGACCAGAAAGGACAATGATCAATGCTAGAAGGGATGTGGGTAATCAGGGACACTAATACATTGTTGGTGGAGCTGTGAACTCATCCAATATTTCTGGAGAGCAATTTGGAATTATGCCCAAAGGGCAACAAAAATGTGCATACCCTTTGATCCAGCAATACCACTACTGGGTCTATACCCTGCAGAGATGATGAAAAAATGGGTAAAAACATCACTTGTACAAAAATATTTACAGCAGCCCTGTTTGTCGTGGCAAAGAATTGGAAATTAAGTGAATGCCCTTCAATTGGGTAATGGCTTAAGAAACTGTGGTATATGTATGTCATGTAACGCTATTGTTCTATTAGGAAACCAGGAGGGATGGGAATTCAGAGAAACCTGGAAGAATTTGCATGAGCAAGATGAACAGAACCAGAAAAATAATGTGCACTCTAACAACATGGGAGTGATGATCAGCTTTGATGGACTTTCTCATTCCATCACAGTCAGGAACAATTTTGGGCTATCTGTGATGGGGAATACCATCTTTATCCAGAGAAAGAATTTTGGAGTTTGAACAAAGGCCAAAGACTATTACCTTTAACTTTGGGGGGGACCATTATCTTATTTTGTAATTTTTCTATCTCTCATATTTTATTTTTCATCCTTAAGGATATTTCTCTCTTATCACATTCAGCTCAGATCAAAATATGCCATGGAAACACTGTAAAGATTGACAGACTGCCTTCTGTGGAGGGTGTAGGGAGGGAAGCAAGATTGGGGAAAAAATTATAAAACTCAAAATAAATAAAACTGTTCTTAAATAAAAAGAAATGGCTCATAGCAGAAATAACATACATACTTAATAGAGTATAAACATCTATCTTACCCTAGAGTAAAATGAGAGGAAAGGGGATAAGGGGGATGGTGTGGGGAGGGGGCATTAGTGATAGAAGAGAGAGGGAAGATTGTGGGAGAGGGTAGTCTGATAAAATACACTTCTGAGCAGGGACAGGATGAAAGGAAAGAGAGAGAATAGAAAAAAATGGGAATGGGGAGGAATAGAATGGAGGGAAATATAGCTTGTAATAGCAACTGTGTGAAAAGATATTGAAGCAACTTCTCTGGTGGACTAATTATAAAGCAGACAACTCATCCCAGAGATAGAGCCGATGGAATCTGAATACAGACTAAAGTACACTTCCCCCCCCCCCACTTCATTTCTCTTGACATTTCTCTATTTTGGGGGGAGAGGAGAGATTTATGTTTACTTTCACAACAAGATTATTATCATAATATAAAATAAATAAACCACAAAATGATATAAAAACACATTTAAGTTTTTCTTGAACAATTTGAATTTTATGTCATTTGGTGCATATAATTTCAGTATTAATATTATTCAGTCTCTATGGTAAATTTTAGTATGTAATAATTTCCCTACTTATACTTTTTAATTAGGTCTATTTTTGCTTTGTTTGAAATCATGATTGCTATCTCTGTCTTTTTTTTACTTCAGATGGAACATAACAGATTTTGCTGCAGCTCCTTATTTTAACTCTGTATATGTGATCCTTTGTTTTAAGTGTGTTTCTTATAAACAACTTAGTGTTGGATTCTGGTTTCTAATTCATTGACTGTCCACTTCTATTTGATGGGTAAGTTTATCCCATTTACATCCACAATTATTACCAACTATATTTTCATGGAAACTATTTTCTACTCTCTGTTGACTTTCTCATTTTTATCCTGTTCTTTTTCAAAAGTCTATTTTACTTCCTCTCTGATTTATTACTGTCCCATCCTTTCTCATTTCTCCTCATTCTTACTTCTCTATTATATAAGATAGATTTCTATACTCATTTGAGTGTGTGTGTATATATACACACATGCCCATATCCATTGCTCCATTGACCCATGAATCCATCCATCCATTCATCCATTCATCTATTGATCCATTGATCCACCCATCCACCCATCAATCCATCCATCCATCATCTATTTATCTGTCTATCTATCTATTTATCATCTATTTTGGCTTCCTTCTTTGAAGCAGTTTAGATGAGTTAGTGTCATGCTTTGCCTCCACCCCCCCCATTTTCCTCCACTTTTCCTTCACTTTTAAGAGAGAATTTTCCCTATTCTTCTTCTTCCTTACCCTATCATGCAGGGCATCCTTTTTCTCAAATTTTGGGAGATCATTTTAATACAAATGGCTCCTATCCATGCCCTCTTTTTATGTAGAGTATTTCTAACTGCCCTAACAATGTAAAAACTGTTAGACATTATATGTATCTTCTTTCCATTCAGAAATGAAGCTTAACTGATTAAGTCCCTTGTCAGTTCTCTTTCATACTATCCTTTCTATACTTCTCGGGTCTTATGTATGAATGTCAATTTCTCTATTCAGCTCTTGTCTTTTTATTAGGAATTTAAACTCAGTTTTGCTGGGTAGTTATTCTTAGTTGTAATCTTATATCCTTTGTCTTCTGGAAGAACACATTATAAGCCCTCCATTCTTTTAACATGTTAGTTAAATCTTGTGTGATCCTGACTGTAATGTCATGGTACTTGAATAGTCTTCTGGTTGCTTGCAGTATTTTCTTTTTGATTTTAGATATCAGGAATTTGGCTACAATATTCATGGGAGTTTTAATTTTGAGATCTTTCAGGAAGTGTTTGTTGGATTCTGTTACTTCCTATTTTGTCCTGTAGCTCTAGAATTTCTCAAAATATGATGTCTAGGCTCCATTTTAATTTTGACCATTGCTTTCATATAGTTCAATTATCTTTAAATTAACTCTCTTCAAACTATTTTCTAGACATATTGCTTTTCCAGTGAGATATTTCACATTTTCTTCTATTTTTCCTGCTTACTTTGTTTTGTTGTTTCTCTATTTCCCATTAAAATACAATTTTAAGAGCCATAAACATTTTCAAATTATAATCAATTTATGCTCACACCCTCTTTCCAAGTATACTACTTCTAACTATCCCTATAGAAACATACCACTCATGAACTAAAATATTATGTAAAGCAAAATGACTTCATGATCCATTTATACCCAAACCCTCTATGTATACTCCCTCTAACTGTCCCAATAGAAACATAACCCTTATGTGCTGTATCTGCTAAAGCATCATCACTTTCAATATCTTTTTAGACCACACCCTCAAAGTAAACTTTTTTTTAACTATCTTAAGAGTAATGAAATTCTCTAGAATTACAATGATTGTGTTCTCAGGTAGTGATTTAGAGAGTTTAATATTATTGACTTACATTTTTATTCTTTATGTTTATGTTTTTATGTGTCTCTTGAATATTGTATTTGAAAATAAAATTTTCTATTTGGTTGTGGTCTTTTAATCAGGTAAGTTTAAAGTCTTCTATTTCATTGAGAATTCATCTTTTCCCCTGAAAGAATGTACTGAGTTTTATTGAGTAGTTGATTCAATTCTTGGTTGTAATCCAAATTCCTTTTCCCTCTGGAATATCATAATCCATACTCATTGATCTTCTAATGTTGAAGTTGGTAAGACTTATATAACCATGCCTGTGGCTCCCTGGTATTTAAATTCTTTTTTTTTTTGTCTCATCCAATATTTCTTCCTTTAGCTGAGAATTCTGAAATTTGGCTATAATATTCCTTGGAGATTTTGTTCTGGAATCTCTTCCTAGGGGTGATTGATGGATTCTTTTGAGGATTATTTTACCTTTTTGTTCTAGGATATTAGGTGATTTTCCATGCTAATTTCCTTGAGTGATATTTTCAGGCTCTTTTTAGGATGGTGACTTTCAGGTAGACCAATAATTTGTAAATTAAGTCTTCTAGATTTATTTTCCTTGTCATTTTTTCCTAAGAGGTATTTTACATTAATATATATGAAAATATAATTCCCCCCCCAATTACATGCAAAAGCAAATTTCAACATTCATTTCCAAAATCTTGAGTTCTAAATTCTTTCCATTCCTACCTTTCCACTCCCATTCATTGAGAAAACAAGTTACTTGATATAGGTTAAAAATGTGTAGTCATGGGGTGGCTAGGCAGAGCAGCAGATAGAGCATTGGCCCTGGAGTCGGGAGTACCTGAGTTCAGATCTGGCTTCACACACTTAATAATTACCTAGCTGTGTGGCCTTGGACAAGCCACTTAACCCCGTTTGCCTTGCAAAAAACTTAAAAAAACATGTGCAGTCATGAAAAACATTACCACAATAGTCATGTTGCAAAAGTACATATAACTCCGCCCCCCAACAAAAGAGAAGCCTCAAGAAAAATAAAGTGAAAAAAGTATGATTCAATCTGTATTCAGAAAACATCAGCTCTGTATGGGTAGTATTCTTTATCATAAGTCTTTCAGACTTCTTCTGGGTCACAGCATTGATGAGAAAAGGTAGGTCATTCATAGCTGACCACCCCGCAATAAAAACTATCACTTTGTATACAGTAAATTTCCCATTGCATCTATTCATGGTTTTTTTTTTATTGGGAGCATTCTGTTCATCTTCCAAAACAGAACAGCATTTTATCTGTTACATACCACAATTTGTTCAGTCATTCCCCAAACCTAAACTCCCATTCCTCACCACCATAAAAGAGCCAGTATAACTATCCCTATATATATAGACTGTTTTCTTCCCATATTTTTTTTAGGTTTTTGCAAGGCAAATGGGGTTAAGTGGCTTGTCCAAGGCCACACAGCTAGGTAATTATTAAGTGTCTGAGACTGGATTTGAACCCAGGTACTCCTGACTCCAGGGCTGGTGCTTTATCCACTGCACCACCTAGCCATCCCTTCTTCCCATATTTCATCTCTTCTGGAATATATTCCTAGCAGTGGCATCTGCTTCAGTCTTTGTTCCAACACCAACAATTCTGTCATGGGTGGATCTCATTCTTTATGATAAGTCCATCACAAAAGTTATTTCCATATTTTTCCACCACTGCCATTGCTGATCGCAACTCCCTCCTTTCTTATTTCTCCACTACCATGTACTCTATTTTCTCTCTCCTTTCACTCTGACTCTGTTGTAGGGTCATTGACTGGCTCAGCAGACAGATCCCTGGTCCTGGGGCCAAGAAGCCCTGAGCCCCCATACCACCCCTTAGGCCCAGAATCCACCTGGCCCTATGGTCCTGGGCAGGCCTTCCAATCCCAGCCCCTTGCAAGAAGTAAGAAAGAAAATGTGTTATATCTGACCACTCTTCCCCCATGGTCCATCCTCTCCTCCTTTATTCACATCCCTACCCCATCCCCCTGCTCCCCCCTCCTTCTTACTCCAGATGTCTATACCCCATTGAGTATATATGCTATTTCCTCTCCTAGCCATCTCTGATGAGAGCAAAGGTTCCCTCATTCCCCCTTGCCCCCCCTTCCATATCATTGCAATATCTCATTGTAATAAAAAAATCTTATATGAAATATCTTGGACTATTCCCCCTCTCCTTTTCCTTTCTCCCATTCCATTTCACTTTTTTTCCTATTGACTCCATTTTTATACCATATTTTATCTTCAAATTCAGCTTTCTCCTGTGCTTCAACTATAAAAGTTCTCTCTGCCTGCTCTATTAACTGAGAAGGTTCATATGAGTATTATCAGTGTCATTTTTCTATGCAGGAATGCATGCAGTTCATCATCATTAAGTCCCTCATATTTCTTCCCTCTCCTCCAATCTTCATGCTTCACCTGAGTCCTGTATCTGAAGATCAAACCTTCTGTTCAGCTCTGGCCATTCCTAAAGGAACATTTGAAACTCCCTTGGTTCATTGAAAGTCCATCTTTTTCCCTGGAAGAGGACATTAAGCCTTGATGGGTAGTTCATTCTTGGCTGCATTCTAAGCTCTTTTGCCTTCCAATATATTGTATTCCAAGCCCTACGAGCTTCCAATGTAGTTGCTGCTAAGTCCTGTGTGATCCTGACTGCAGCTCCACGATATTTGAACTGTGTCCTTCTGGCTGCTTGTAATATTTTCTCTTTGACTTGGGAGTTCTGGAACTTGGCTATAATATTCCTAGGGGTTGGTTTTTTGGGATCTCTTTTTTGGGGGGGGATCGGTGGATTCTCTCCAATTCTATTTTGCCCCCTGCTTCTAGAATATCAGGGCAATTTTCCTGTAGTAATTCTTTGAAAAGGATGTCAAGGCTCTTTTCCTGATCATGACTTTCAGGAATTCCAATAATTTTTAAATTATCTTTCCTAAGTCTGTTTTCCATATCAGTTGTTTTTTTCAATGAGATATTTCACATTTTCTTCTAATTTTTCATTTTTTTTGGTTTTGGAGTATTGATTCCTGATTTCTGGTAAATTCATCAATCTCCCTGAATTCTATTCTTTGTCTGAAGGATTTGTTCTCCTCAGAGTTTTCTTATCTCTTTTTCCATCTGGCCAATTTTGCTTTTTAAAGCATTCTTCTCCTCAATAACTTTTTGCACTGTTTTATCCATTTGACCTAAGCTGGTTTTTCCATGCTATTTTCTTCAGCATTTTTTTGGATTTCCTTGACTAAGCTGCTGACTTCATTTTCATGTTTTTTCCTGTATCTCTCTCCTTTCTTTTCCCAGTTTGTCTTCCAACTCCCTCATTTGATTTTCAAAGTCTTTTTTGAGCTCTGTCATAGCCTGAGCCCAATTTCTGTTTTTCTTGGAGTCTTTAGATGCAGGAGCTTGTGCTTACTCATCTTCAGACCGAGTATTTTTATCCTTCTTGGGCTCATTTGCAAAATATTTCTCAATAGTCTTCTTTTTGTTTCTCTGCTTGCTCATTTTCTCAGCCTGGGCCTGGTTTGGGGGTGCTTCCTGAGCTTTTGGGACACTCCCACAAGGTTCTCAGTGTATGAGGCTCTGTCCTCCCTCCTGGTCTGTGAATGACCATAAGCGCCCCTCTCTGCCATGGGGCTGAGGTGGGGGGGGGGTTCTGCTGTTCTATGGTGGGGCCTAGACTGCGATCAGGATCTGAATGTGGTCAGAGCCCCAGAGTCCTGTTCCAGGGGCAGAGGACCAAGCTCACAGTTTCTTTTCACTCCCCTCCCTCAGCTCAATGAGCTCATGCCCTGGAGGCTCCTGCTTACTGGCTCTGCCTGCTTCTGTTTCAGGTTCTGGGCTGCAGAAAGACCTAGCTGCTCCCTGTGTGCCCTGAGGGCTGGGCTCCACGTGCTTGCTCTGGCAGAGGTCCAGTGCTGTTCCTGCACTTTGTGCCTGGTGCTCCTTGGGGTGCAGCTCTGGAGACTCCCCTGATGCTGTGAGCCGTGGCTCCCAGTGCCCTGGGGCTGCCTCCAGGAGGCTGAAATTCTTTGGCTTTGGTGGGCTCCCTCTCTGGCAGGCCGCCTCTCCAATTCTGGGGACCAGAGCCTTTCTGCTCTTTTACAGGTTACCTTGAGTGGGAGAACTGCCTCACTGGGTCCCTTTGTGGGTTCTGTCTCTCAAAAGTTTAGTTGGAGTCCTTAGCTGGTGAGTTTTATAAGAGAGCTCCTAAGACTCGGTCCCTTCTTGTCGCCGTCTTGGCTCCACCCTTTATGGTAGAATCTTAGAAGTGTTCCAACCCACATTTTTCCTATCAACAATGATCTAGCATATTTTCTTCACATGATTTAAATAAATAGCATTGATAACCTCATCTGAAAACTTCTGATCATTTATCAATTGGGGAATGACTTTTATTGTTCATAAATTTCACTCAGTTTGAGAAATGAAAACTTTATTAGAGAAACTTGTTTCAATAATTTTTCCCACAGTTACTCTTGTGTATTTCCCTCCATCCTATTCCCCCATTTATTTTATTGTCTCTCTCTTCTTTTATCCTGTCCCTCCTCAAAACTGTTTTGTATTTGGCTACCTGTTCCCATGATCTTCCCTCTCTTCTATAACATATCTTTCTTCCCCCTTTTGTTATTCCTTCTCCAAGTCAAGTCCAATGAGAGTAAGGTTCCTTCACTCCATTTCACCTTCTTCCCCCTTCTACTCTACTGCAAAAGCAATTTTTCTTCTATCTCTTTCATGTGAAATAATTTACCCCATTATACCTCTCCTTTCCCTCTGTCCTGGTACATTCATCTGTTGCCCATTAATTCCATCTTTTTAATACATTATACCTTCAAATTTACCACCCACCTGTGTCTTGTCTATATATGCTCCTTTTAACAACCCTAATAAATGAGAAACTTCTTATGAATTATCAGCATCATCTTTCCATTCAAGAATATAGGTAGTTCAGAATATAAACAATTGAACATCATTAAGTACCTTATGATTTGCCTTTCTTATTTACTATTTTTATACTTCTCTTGAGTCTTGCATTTGAAGGCAAATTTTCTGTTCAGTATTGGTCATTTCATCAGGAAAGTTTGAAGGTCCTCTATTTTATTATATGACCATCTTTTTTCCTGAAAAAGTATATTCATTTTTGCTTGGTTGTTCATTCTTTGTTTTGTTTTGTTTTTGTTTTTGCAAGGCAAGGGGATTAAATGACTTGCCCCAGGTCATACAGCTAGGCAACTATTAAATGTCTGAGGTTGGCTTTGAACTCAGGTCCCCCTGAATTCAGGGCTGGTGCTCTATCGGCTGCACCACCTAGCCTCCCCAGGGTAGTTGATTCTTGATTGCAGTTCAAGATCTTTTGCCTTCTGGAATATCCCTAAGATCCCTTAGCGCAGAACCTGCTAAATATTGTGTTATCTTGACTGTGAAACCATGATATTTGAATTGTTTCTTTCTGACTCCTTGTAATATTTTTTCCTTATGACTTGGGAGTTCTGAAATTTGGCTATAATATTCCTGGCAATTTTCATTTTGGGATCTCGTTTCAGGAGGTAATTGATGGATTTTTTTCAATTTCTTTGTTGATTTTATTTTATTATTTCTTGATTTATCATATAGTCCTTAGCTTCCTTTTGCTCCATTCTGTATTTTAAGGAATTATTTTCTTCAGAGAGCTTTTGAATCTCCTTTTCCATTTGACCAGTTCTGCTTTTTAAGGCATTCTTTTCCTCAATGACATTTCAGACCAGTCCTTTCCATTTAGTTTAGTCTGATTTTTAAGATGTTATTTTCTTCAGTATTTTTTGTATCTCCATCAAGCAGCTGAACTTGATTTTCATAATTTTCTTGCATTGCTCTCAATTCTCTTCCCAATTTTTGCTCTACCTCCCTTATTTGACTTTCAAAATCTTTTTTTGAGCTCTTCCATGGTGTGAGACTAATTCATATTTTTCTTGGAGACCTGGGATACAGAAACTTTGACATTGTTATCTTCTTTTGAGTATACATTTTGATCTTTCATAAGATCAAAGTAATTGTTTATGACCAAATTTGTTTCTTCTATTGTTTGCTCATTTCCTCAGCCTGTAATGATTTTAACTCTTTGATATGGGGCTCTGCTTCCAAAGTGGAGGACACACTATTTGAAGTTTTTGAGGGTTTTTTCTGCTGTTTGCAGTTTACAGAGCTACTTCCTTCCTCCAAGGTCTTACTGGAGACTATGACTACTCTCCTGGCATGTGCTCTGGTCTATGGATGACCACAAGCTCTCTCTTCTGTCCTGGAACTGTGAGGAGAGCCCCTACTACACTTAGACAGTAAACTCTGTTGAGCTTCTACTCCTCTTCTGGACCTGGGGCCCCAGATTTGTGCCTGGTTCTGAATATGGGCAAAGCAACAGAGTCTTGCTTCTGGGTCAGCAAATAGATTCCTGCAATCTCCATCGAACCCCCTACTGATCATGGACTGAGAGCTCCAGAAGCTCTTCTCAAGATCTCCTTCTGGTTTGTTGGAGCTGGGTTTGTGCTGTTTAGGTCTGTACTCTACTCTCATGTGATGCAGCAGTTTTCCTTCTGACCTGGGCCAAGAGGTCTGGAAATTTGTACCACTGCCACTGGCTTAGGCACCCCACAGTCTGTTCCTAGATTTTGGGGTTGGCTCACTCAAGTGAGGCCTGGACTACCCTGCAGGCTCTTCCTAATCTCAATGCAAAAGACTCTTCCCGCAGATCTTCCAAGTTGATTTGAACTGGAAAATTGTTTCACTCAGTCTTTTTTTGTGGGTTTTCCTTTTTTGGTATTTGGCTACAGTCATTACTTAAAGCTATTTGAAGTGGTTAGGGGAAAAGCTTAGGGGAATCCTTGCCTTTACTCTGACATTTTGTCTCCAACCACCTACTTAATATTTTCCTCCATTCTTTTCATGCTTTTGGTTTTGTTTGATGGAATCTTGGTGTCTCATAAAATCATTAGTTTCCATTTGTCCAACTCTAGTCTTTAGGGATTTATTTTCTTCAGTTAGCTTTTGTGTTTCATTTTCCGCTTGGTTAATTTTACTTTGAAATGACTTGTTTTCTTTTTTACAGTTGGTTACTTTTACTTTTATTTTATTTTTTAAGAAAGATTTTATTTATTTTTAATTTTACAGTTTTTCCCTGCCCCCAGCCCCTCACAGAAGGCAGTCTGTTAGACTTTACAATGTTTCCATGGTATGCATTGATTTAAGTTGAATGTGATGAGAGAGAAATCATATCCTTAAGGAAGAAACAAAGTATGAGATATAGCAAAATTGCATAATAAGATAACTTTTTGTAAAAAAATTAAAAATAATAGGCTTTGGTCTTTGTTCAAACTCCACAATTCATACAATTCATTCTCAGGATACAGATGGCATTCTCCATCACAAATACCCCCAAATTGTGCCTGATTGTTGCCCTGTTGGAATGAGCAATAAGGTGTACAATATTCTTCTGGTTCTGCTCTTCTCTCTCAGCATCAGTTCATGCAAATCCTTCCAGGTTTCCTTGAATTCCAATCTCTCCTGGTTTCTAAGAGACCAATAGTGTTCCATCACATATCTATATCACAGTTTATTAAGCCATTCTTCAATTGATGGACATTCACTCATTTTCCAATTCTGTGCCACCACAAACAGAGCTGCCATGAATATTTTTGTACAAGTGATTTTTTTTACCCCTTTTGATAATCTCTTCAGGGTTTAGACCAAACACTGGTATTGCTGGATCAAAGGGTATGCACATTTTTGTTGCCTTTTGGGCATAATTCCAAATTGCTCTCCAGAAATGTTGAATGAGTTCACAGCTCCACCAAAAATGTATTTTAGTCTCTTAGATTTCCCACATCCCTTCCAAGATTGATCATTGACCTTTCTGGTCATATTGGCTAGTCTGAGAGGTGTGAAGTGGTACCCTAGAGATGCTTTAAATTGCATTTCCCTAGTAATTAGTGATTTAGAGCAATTTTTCTTATGACTATGGATTGCTTTGATTTCCTCATCTATAAATTGCCTTTGCATATCCTTTGACTTTTTTTCAATTGGCGAATGGCTTGTCTTTTTCTTTTTGAAAATTTGACTCAGTTATGTGTATATTTTAGTAATGAGTCCTTTGTTAGAAATGCTAGTCATAAAAATTGCTTCCCAATTTTGATCTTGGTTATGGTGGCTTTGTCTGTGCAAAAGCTTTTTAATTTAATGTAATTAAAAATTATCTAGTTTGTCTTTAATGATGTTCTCCATCTCTTCCTTGGTCATAAACTGCTTCCCTTTCTATAGATCAGACAGATAAACTATTCCTTGATCTCCTAGTTTGCTTATAATATTGTTTTTTATGTTTATATCCTATATCCATTTTGATCTTATCTTGCTATAGGGTGTGAGGTGTTGGTCTAATCCAAGTTTCTGTAATTTTCCCAACAGTTTTTATCTAAGAGAGAGTTTTAATCCCAGAAGCTTGACCCTTTGGATTTATCAAAGAGCAAATAGGTATAATCAGTTCCTGCTATTGCACCTAATCTATTCCACTGATCCACCACTCTGTTTCTTATCTGATACCAGAGAGTTTTGATGACTAATGCTTTGTAATATAATTTTAGATCTGGTAGGGTTAAGTCACCTCCTTTTGCACTTTTTCCCTTTAAAACCCTGGAGATTCTAGAATTTTTATTTCTCCATATGAAGTTACAATTTTTTCTAACTCATTAAAGTAATTTTTTGGAATTTCATTGTTAGGGCATTAAACAAGTAGTATAATTTTGGTAGAATTTTCATTATTTACCTGGCCTATCCATGAGGAGTTATTTGCCCAGTTATTTATATCTGATTTTATTTGTGTGAGAAGTGTTTTATAATAGTTTTCAAAAAGTTTTTGAGACTGCTTTGGCAGGTAGACTCCCAATGATTTTATATTGTCTGAAGTTACTTTGAATGGGATTTTTCTTTTAGCTCTATCTGCTGTATCTTGCTAGTCACATATAGAAATGTTGAGGATTTATGAGAGTTTGTTTTATATCTTATGACCTTGCTAAATGTGCTAATTTTTTAGTAGTTTTTTAGATGATTTTTTTGTATTCTCTAGGTATACTATCATGTCATCTACAAGTATTGAGAGTTTTCTCTCTTTCTTCCCTATTCTAATTCCTTCAATTTCATTTTCTCTTATTGCTGAAGCTAACATTTCTAATATGATACTGAATAGTAATGGTGATAATGGACATCCTTGTTTCACCCCTTATCTTATTGGGTATGCCTCTAACCTATCCCCATTATATAATGCTTGTTGAGAGTTTCAGATAAATACTGCTTATTATACTAAGGAACAATCCATTTATTCCTACAGTCTAGTGTTTTTTTTTTTTAGTAGGAATGGGTGCTGTATTTTGACAAAGGCTTTTTCTGCATCTATTGATATAATCATATGATTTATGATAGATTTGTTATTGATATAATTAATTATACTGATGGTTTTCCTAATATTGAAATAACCCTGCATTCCTGGGATAAATGCTACTTGGTCATGATGTATTATCCTAGTGATAACATGTTGTAGTTGCTTCACTAAGATTTTAAGATTTTTGCAGCTATATTCATCGTGGAGATAGGTCCATAATTTTCTTTCTCTGTTTTAAGTCTTCCTGGCTTAGGTATCAGCATCATATTGGTGTCATAGGAAGAGTTAGGCAGAGTTCCCTTTTCACCTATTTCCAAAGAGTTTATATAGAATTGGAACCAGTTGTTCCCTAAATGTTTGATAGAATTCATTTGTGAATTCATCTGGCCCTGGAGATGTTTTCTTGGGGAGTTCTATAATGGTTTGTTGAATTTCTTTTTTTTTTGAGATAAGGTTATTTAGATATTTAATTTTCTCTTCATTTAACCTGGCAACTTATATTTTTGTAAATATTCATCCATTTCACTTAGATTGTCAAATTTATTGGCATAGAGCTGGGAAAAATAATTCTAAATTATTACTTTAATTTCTTCCTCATTGGTGGTGAGTTTGTATTTTTTCATTTATGATACTAACAATTTGATTTTCTTCTTTCATTTTTTCAATCAAATTAACCAGAAGTTTATCAATTTTCTTTTTTTATTAATTTCTCCTTTAAGTTTTAGAATTTCTGATTTAGTATTTAATTGGGGTGTTTTAATTTGTTCTTTCCTCCAATTTTTAATTTATTCTTTCTCAAATTTTTAGTTGTATATTTAGTTCACTGATTTCCTCTTTCTCTAATTTAAAGATATAATATATCTCCTGAAAACCACCTTGAATGTATCCCATATGTTTTGGTATGTTGTTTCATTATTATCATTATCTAGGATAAAATAATTAATTCTTTCTATAATTTGGTGTTTAATCCACTCATTGTTTAAAATGAGGTTATTTAGTTTCCAATTAGTTTTGTGTCTATATCTTGCTGGCCCAATATTGTATGTGATTTTTATTGCATTATGATTGGAGAAAGATGTATTCACTATTTCTGCCTTTCTGCAATTGATTATTAGTTTTTTATGCCCTAGTACATAGTCAATTTTTGTGTAAGTACCATATATTTCAGAAAAGAAAATTTATTTCTTTCTATCCCCGTTCAATTTCCTACATAAGTCTATCATGTCTAGGTTTTCTAAGAATCTATTTTCCTCATTAATTTCCTTTTTGTTTATTTTATGATTAGCTTTATCTAAATCTGAGGAAGATTTAGGTCTCCCACTTGTATTGTTTTGCTGTCTATGTCTTCCTGTAACTCCTTCAACTTCTCCTCTAAGAATTTGGATGCTGTACCATTGGGTGCATACATATTTAGTATCGTAATTACTTTATTGTCTATGGTACCTTTTAGGAGGATATAATTACTTCCTTATCTCTTTTAATGATATCTATTTTTGCAGCTGCTTGTCCATGCTTTTTTCTTCAGCTGAAGCAAAATATATTTTGCTCCAACCTTTTACCCTTACTCTATATGTATCTCTCTGCTTCACATTAGTTTCTTATAAACAGCATATTGTAGGATTCTGGTTTTTTAATCCACTCTGCTATTTGCTTACAAACATAAGGGAGGGTTCATCCCATTCACATTCAAAGTTATACTTACTAACTCCTTATTGCCTTCCATGTTATCTTCCTTCTGTTTGTATTTTCAACCTTTGCCCCTTTTTTCCATATTCCCCAGTATTTTGATTTTGAATACCACTACCTTCAGTGTGTTTGCGCTCTTATATCCAACCCCCTCCCCTTTTCCCCCTTTCCCTTTGCCCCTTCTTCCTTCCCTTCCTTCTTTTTGTTCCCCCTTTCCTCCCTATCCCTTTTCCCCTTTTAACACTTTAAAGGTAAGATAAGTTTCTTTATTTAAATGAAAGTATGTATGTTAATTTTAAGCCAATTAGATGAGAGTAAGATTGAGGTGCTTTTCACCTCCTCCCTTCTTCCCTGTCATGGACCCAGCTCTGGACCTTGGCCACCTATGGGTGAGGAGATGCCTGGGGGTGTGAACCCACCCACATGGGTGCTGGGAACGCCCCAGTAACAGGAGTGGCTCGGCCCCTGAGGGAGGAACAGGGGAGGAGCTCGGGGGAGGAGCAGAGGACTATAAAAGGGATGGGACTGGGGAAGAGGAGAGCCATTTTTTCACTGCTATGTAAGCAATAAAGACCTGCTTGTTAAACTGCAACTGGGTGTTCTGTCCAGTTATTGCCCTCCTTCCCCAAAGGAGGGTTCGTGCCTCCGAAGACCGATGGGTCCCTGACATCCAAGACCGGGGAAAGGTATGTATCCAGGCGAAGGCTCAGGATAGGTCCCCAAGCAGCTGGTGCCCAACGTGGGTCAAAGGGAATTTCCACCTGGCCTCCCTTAATAGGGAGAAGAGCTGGACAGCCTCAGATTAATTTGAAATTAATCTGGGATGAAGCTATGAGCAGGGGATGGGTTTTCCCCTGATTAGATCTGAAGAAAAGGCAGTTCTAGCTTGTCAGTTATATAAATTAGGTAAGCGCCATCAATTTAAGCCACGTATTAAGCAGTGCCACGAATTTGTAGATAAGGTGTGGGGGGTCTCCCCTTGGTTAGAACATTCAGGGATTACCAAAGAGAACTGGGAGACAGTTGGGCAACAGTTGGCTTCTTTTGATGAGTCATGCCCTGGAATCCTAACTGACCAGGACTTCTCCTTTTATTCTCTCATAAATACAGTGCTACATGGGGGTTCTCATCCCTGTGGGAGAGAAAAAATTGGCACACAAGTGGGAGAATCATTAGGAGAATCTTCTGAGGAGGAGGATTGTAATAATCCTCCTCCTCCGATTTATCCTTGGGCAGAACTTAGAGAAACTTATAAGAAACATAATAAATACGGAGTTGGGGAAGAAGAAAGAGGAAGTAGCCATTTGGAGGATGGAGCAAGAGCAAGGAAGAGTAGGGAGGAAGTTAGAATCAGGGTTGTGGTGCAGCAGAAATTAAGACAGAGGGCTGTGGCGCAGCAAACACTGAGAAAGGAGGAAGTGTTTAAGCCACACCCACAGACAGAGACAGATGAAGAAGAAGTCTCCATCTCTGTCCGCCATGACTCTGAAACACCGAGCCAGTTTCACTTTTGGCTCTTCTAGGTGCCCTGCTCCAGAAAGTCTCATAGCATGCAGTCTTAAAGCAGCTGCTGAAGAAGGGGGAATTGTAGATTGGGAAGATTGGGGTATTACTCCAACTCTTTGTCCTGTTTTTGATGATGGCCAGAGTGGCAATTGCCATCATGAGCCAGTTCCTTTTAAAGTATTGAAAGAACTCAAGGAAGCTGTTGCCAAGTATGGCCCCTCTTCGCCATATGTGAAACATTTATTAACTAATGCCATTGCTGCATGGCCCTGGATCCCTTATGATTGGCAAGAAGTTGCTGGTGCAGTGCTCACCCCAGGACAAGCAGTCACTTTTACTGCCCTTGTAAAGAGAGAGGCAGAACAGTATATAGAGGAGAGAGGTATCACCAATCCTGATGAGGCTTATGAGATGATTACAGGGACAGGAAGATGGAAAAGACTTAGAGACCAAATACATTTACAGCCTATGGTATTCGCAGCTATTCAACTTTGCCATGTCAGAGCCTTTGGGAAGCTAGAAGCCCAAGGGGCAGAAAGGGAGAAACTTATTGGTCTTAAACAATGAGCCAATGAAACCCCTACAGATTTTATCAGCAGGGTACAAGAAACAGTCATATGTATTTTAGGACACACAACTGGTTCCAAACTGCTTATTCCACAGTTGGTGAAAGAGGGTCTTCACCCTGAATATCAACAGCTCTTAGCTGGTTTGGGTGCTAATCCCTCAATAAGTTATATAATCGAGTGCCTCTTAGAGGCCCCCTCTAAAAGTAGAGAACACCAAGCCATGGCAATAGCAATAGCTCAGTGGATTAGTGAAGGCCTTAAACAATGAAAGGGCGTTTGTTTTAATTGTGGAAAAGAAGGGCATTTTAAGGCATAGTGTCGTGCAGGTCAAAAGAGGAGCAGTAAACAGCCCACCTGCTATTCCTGTGGAAAAGTTGGACATATGGCAAGGTTCTGTAGATCTAAGAAAACATTGGTTCCGGGAAATGGGAGGAGGGGCCCTCCCCGTGGGGGCCGACACCAGAGCCTATCTGATTACAGTAGCTTTGGAGATGCCCATGGGGCCAGACCTGGAACCAAAAGGGTTGCAGGAGCGATATCAGAGGGAACTACAGAACAAAAGGATCTAGGTCAAACTAGTCTAACAATTGCCGAGTAGGGAAAGGAAGAGGATTCCTTAATAATCACCCCCTGGAGTACTGCCTCTATAGAAGTGGTCCCAGCCACATTTCCCCAACTAGTAGTGGGCGCTACAGGATATTCTCTTGTACTTGTCCACACCCAACTACTGCCATCTGGTGACACTACTGTGTACCTTACCAACCCACACTGTTACCCAGTAACCCTTCTCCCTGGCATGGCTATTGGCCGAGGAATATCTTTGCCATGGATTGAGAGTGAGAGTGTCCCACAAGTAAATTGGTGCACTGAAGTCAGATTACAACGGCCCATTATACAGATAGCTATAGAAGGCAAATTAGTGTCAGGAATGATTGACACTGGAGCTGATGTGTCCATTATTTATTCAGTACAGTGGGACCCCTCTTGGCCGCTTATGTCATCTACCACCTCTATTTTGGGGGTGGGAGGCCATCAAGGGGCTAGAAAAGCAGAGCGTCATTTGAGATGGGAGTTATGAAGAACAAAGTGGTTTTCTTCGTCCCTTAAACTAGGACTAGGCTCTGCCCTGTGGGGTAGAGATTTGTTACATCAGTTACAATTGTATCTTACCACCCCTGAACATTTGGCAACAAACTCCTAGGGGCTACTGTTATGGTGAGCTGCCCAAAGATTACTTGGAAGAGTGATAACCCTGTGTGGGTGGAACAGTGGCCCCTTTCTATGGAGAAGCTCACTGCATTAAAAGATATAGTTAAGGAATTATTGTTACAACACAGAATTGAGCCTACCACCAGCCCTTATAATTCTCCAGTATTTGTAATAAAAAAGAAAGCTGGCACTTGGAGAATGCTTATTGACTTATGGGTGGTGAATAAAAGAATGGTCCCTATGGGCCTGCTACAGACAGGTCTTCCTTCTCCTTCCTTTATACCTAGAGAATTTGTTATAAAGATAATAGATATTAAGGATTGTTTTTATAGCATTCCCCTTCACCCTGAGGATAGGGATAAATTTGCATTCTCCGTACCATCAAAAAATTTTCAAAGCCCGTCAGTCAGGTATCAGTTTACTGTATTACCTCAGGGAATGGCCAATCGTCCAACTATGTGCCAAGCATATGTTGCAGCTATTGTTCACCCGCTGCGCAGCAAATATCCCAAGGCTATCATAATCCATTATATGGATGATATTCTCATGACTACTAAGCAATCCTCGGAGCTAGAAGAATTAACAAAAGAATGCTCCTTTAGTTGAGTAAATATGGGCTTCAAGTGTCTCCTCATAAGATACAAGATACTAGCCCTTATCAATACCTTGGTCACACCCTTAGTGAAGGGAGGGCATCTAGAATACCCCCCCCCCAAAGGTGAATTTAGAGAAATGTAGGACCCTTAATGATTTCCAGAAACTTATTGGTTCCATACAATGTATACGTTCTACAGTTCCTATTCCTGATGATTTGATGTATCCTCTTTATGATATCCTGAAAGGAGATTCCACATTGACCTCCCCCAGGTATTGGACCTCACAAGCAAAAGAGGCCATGACACAGATTCTGTCCAGGTGTCATGAGTCTATAGTTCAATTTGATCCTGAGCAACCTATATTTGCTACAATTTTAAATCAAAGGTCACATATTGGTTGTCTCTATCAAAAGCAAGGTGTCATAGAATGGCAATATTTCCAGAGAAGTAAAAGAAGCATCCCTTGTAAATTTATGATGCTGGCAAATTTATTCCTAGCTATGTCTGATCATTGTCTTTGTATGTTTGGAAAATATCCTGTTTTAAACATTTGTGCTTCTGAAGGTGCTCTTCGTTATTTTACTGACTCTATCCCTGAATGGGCTGCCCTACTCACTTTGTGTGATGTCATTAATCTTCCATTACCCCCAACTCTGCGTGGATGGGACAGCCTTCCATTACAGCCCCCACCATGAATTATTTCCCCTACCCCTGTTGATGGACCAAATGTGTTCACAGACACTACCAAAAATAAACGAGCAGCCTTTTACATCCCACAAAAGCAAATATTGCAAGTTTTTACCACTGAGTATACCTCAGCCCAGAAAAATGAACTCCTTGCTGTTACCCATGCTCTTGCTTATTTTGCCAACATGCCTGTTAATCTTATCACTGACAGTCTATATTGTGCTACAGCACTTCGAGAACTCCATACAGCTTTTATCAATCCTCGTGTTAGTACTATTGCTTCTTTGTTAGCAGACCTTCAAAATCTTCTCCTCTCTCATCACTGTCCTGTGTTTGTGCTGCACTTCCGTTCCCATGTCTCTGCTATTGGGCCCATCTACAGTGGTAATGATACGGTAGATCGAGCATTTCTATGCCCTTTACTTTCAGAAGCCCATCAGGTACATGATAAGTACCATCTCTCAGCTCGTTCTCTTCGTCATTTGTATGGCATCACTAAAGATCAAGCCAGGGACATAGAGAAACGGTGCCTTGGCTGTGCTCCATTTCATCCCCCACCTATTGATTATGCTATTAATCCCCGCGGAGACCGTCCTAACGCTTTATGGCAGATGGATGTTACCCACTATGGGAAAACCCTTATTCATGTCTCCATAGACACCTTTTCCAATTTTGTCATGGCATCAATTCAACCTGGTGAGGCAGCCCGCCATGTTATAGCACATCTTTTGTCTTGTTTTTCCACTTGTGGAGTTCCTACATCCATAAAAACAGATAATGGCCCTGCATGTTCTTCCAAGGCATTTGCAAACTTTTGTCAAGAATTTTCCATTTTACACAATACTGGAATTCCATACAATCCCACTGGTCAGGCCATAGTTGAATGTGCTAACCGCACCCTTAAAACCCTCCTCATTAAACAAAAAGGGGGAGTCAGCGGTCGTGGCTGCCTTATATATACACAATTAGCACAGGCCATATACACCATGAATTTTCTTCAATTGAGAGATGATGGTACCTCCCCAGCTTTGCATTTTTTTGCAGGAACTTCACTAACACTCCACACGCACGCAACTAGACATCCCTCTCCCTGCCCAATAGGCAACTGAGTACTGTGGAAAAGCCCAGATGGCCAATGGCATGGCCCAGGCTCGGTAATTATAAGTGGACAAGGGTATATTTGTATTCAATCAGATGTGAGTCTGGATGGCAAGGAGAAGGAGAAACCAGTCTGGGCTCCAACCAAATGGGTCAGAGACCTTGGAGAAGATGAAAATAAGGAAAAGAAGACAAAGATGGAGAGGACGATGATACCCAAGGAAAGAAAAGAGAATGAAGACTTTAACTCTTGCCCTCCTTGCCCTGAGTCTGCTACCCGGAACACAAGCTCTCAACAGTAAATGGTATAACCTTACTGAGTCACATAGAGTGCAGGAAGATCAACAAGGTGCATGGTTCTGGGGGCTGGTGGTGGACCCGCCAGCTCTTAAAGCTTTAGGATGGCATGACATGACACCTCCATTTAAGATAAAAGGGAATGCCACCAAGTTAGTAGGGGACACTGAACATCAAGATATACAGAACGTACAGGAAACTGAGATAACTAAGTACAATTTTACAGTATATGCTTCTAATCCACCGATATATCTTTATACAGACACCACACTCCCGGATGATACAAGCTTGGATAAGACATGTATCAAATTAGAAAGTAAACTTTTTTCATCCTTTTTTCATCATACACAAGAATTAAAGAATCATACCACCCATCTAAACATAACTATGTTATCCATCCCACATTCCCTGAATTGCACCCAAGAAACATCACAGACATACACGCAGCTTGCCTCTTATTACAATGGTACAGTGTCTTTTACTGCCTGCCCTGAAGGAGATGGAGATACCTGGGTTCCGATACATGCTTGCTCTACTGGGGTTCCAACATGTGGCCCTACAATATACAATTCTTCTGTACATCTATGATTTGGGGATTATATCTCCTCTACAAAGAAATATAAACAAATAGCAGCTCCTGCACGAGTTGCCTTTCCCCTGGAAACTGCCCATCCACATTTGTGGCGATTGGGTCTGCCATTTACACCAATAAATGCTTCCATCCATATATTCCCCTGTAAACAAGGTACATCCTGCTCAGATTTTACATTTGGGACATGGTGTGTTATTTTTGGCAATTTGAATTCGACCTGCCATGATACTCAAGGACATACTGACAAGTTGTGTTATCGATTCATAGCTGAGACTTGTGCACCTCAGAATTATGCTTTCCTCCTTTGTCATACCGAAAACGCATCTATTGAAAAACATGATCAACAACATGCGGGCCTTCAACCTTACCGCATTTCTTGTCCTAATGCCATACTCACTGACACTTTAACTTCTCGCCATCATGGTCACACAATATTTATCCTGAAACGCCAAAAATACCAACTTGTACTGGTAAAAGCTAAACAACCATGGGCACAACATCCTATAGATGAGTTGTGGAATGAACTTCGTGGGAATCTTCCTTCAATACCATTGCAAAAGCATGAGGTGGTTGATCTTGCTTTCAATATCATAAACTTTGCTTTCTCAATTTATGAGGAATTCCAAATTCAGGATCTTTACCAGTGACAAGGATATCTGGCATCTGTATTGCAGAACTTTTTGGCCCAGCAATCATCCATGTGGACCACCCAAAATCATATAAATTGGGCACTTCAAAAGGAAATAGATGCTTTGGCCCCTGTAGTAGTTTACATTGGGGATGAGCTTGCTTACTATGAAATAATAACCCAAATTCCTTGTCATTATAGATATAAACCATTATGTGTCACTCCATTACAGGTAAATCTTACCAACTCCTCCTTTGTTGGTTCATGGCTTTGGATATGGGCTGCATTACAGGGTGCACTATTATCTCATAATGCTTCATCAGACATTCATCAGTTAGCTTTATTGCTTCAAGAACTGAGAAATATTTCGACTGATTTTTTTGAATCATCAAACTGCTGCCTTTAATATTGTTAATTATCTCAAGCATTTGCAATTTTTACAATGGTTATTCAGCTGGATAGGTCCTGTTGCCATATTATTTCTTTTTTTGTATTTTTGGCCCCTGCTTGATATGGTTTTTGATATCCCTAATGAAGACTGCCTTAATCAACATCAAGGCAGATACCATGTCTCTTATTCATCGCACTCCTGGTTCAGTGCCAATATAAATATCTACCACTCTGCATTTCATCTTTCCTGGTGAAAGCGGCTGCAGGCAGTGCTTTCTCTGAGGATTGAGGCCCTTCTGTCAGAACTGCCCAATGTCACTGCAAAATATGAAGAAGAACACACATCACCAGTGCTTGTGTTTATGACTACATTTTTTGTTCTAGAATAGTTAAATTATATTTTATAGAGTTATTTAAGAATGCATTCAATTTTTTATATTAATTGGTTATTTAAAAATTCTTAATAAATTTATATAAGAGGTTCCTCAAGACATTCTAATTGATTCTAAAAAGTTATTTTTTCTTGACTGGTCTTAATTGGTTCATTAAAAAACGTAATAATATGTGTATATGTGTAATTAAACTTCAATGGGACATTTTCACATCTCTCTACTGGCCTGGAGGGATAGGAAAATGCTCCTATATTCTGAGATTTGATGCCGGCCAGGGCATCAATCACAGCTTGGTTACACAAAATGATTGTTTTCTGTGTGTTCGTACATGTGTCTGTGTGTGTGTTTAATTCAGATCTGAAATAATTTTATTGCTATAGGATATTAAGACTATGACTATTTCTATCTTGCCTCTTTTGCTACATATGCTTGCTGCAAAAACATGCTATCAAAGGCTGACCCTTGTGCTCTTCTCCAGAATCCCAAAGAATGACCAAAGATGGACACTACCCCTGTCTAAACAAAAAGGGGGAATTGTCATGGACCCAGCTCTAGACCCAGCTCTGGACCTTGGCCACCTATGGGCTAGGAGATGCCTGGGGGTGTGAACCCACCCACATGGGTGCTGGGAAGGCCCCAGTAACAGGAGTGGCTCCACCCATGAGGGAGGAACAGGGGAGGAGCTAGGGGGAGGAGCAGAGGACTATAAAAGGGATGGGACTGGGGAAGAGGAGAGGCATTTTTTCTCTGCTATGTAAGCAATAAAGACCTGCTTGTTAAACTGCAACTGGGTTTTCTGTCCAGTTATTGCCCTCCTTCCCCAAAGGAGGGTCCATTCATCTGAAGACCGACGGGTCCATGACGTCCGAAGACCTGCGAAAGGTATGCATCCAGGCGAAGGCTCGGGATAGGTCACTGAGCACTTCCCCTCTATTGCAATAAGTCCTTTGTACCTCTTAATGTGATGAGATTTACCCCAATCAGTCTCCTCCATCCTCCCATCTCTTTTTTGTCCACCTTTGTAAGGAGGTATTGCTTTTAATTCATTCTATCTGAATCACAGAAAGGTCACGAGTGCTCATCACTTCTGGCTAAATATATTCTCTCTAATAGAATTACAATTATTGAGAGTTATTAGAGTCTTTCTCCCAGTTAAGCATATAATCAGTTTCATCTAATTGGATAGAGTTTCTTGAATAAGTCATGAGTGTCCCTCTCTTCTGGCTATTTAAAAATCTCTCTAATAGAGTCACAATTCTCAAGAGTTATTTAGGTCTTTCTTCCAGGTAGGGATATAACCATTTTCATCTTATTGGATAACAGTTTTCTCTTTTTTGCCCTCTTCTCCCCCTCCCTTTTTTACCCTTTTGTGTATCTCTTGAGTTTCCTTTTTGAAGTCCACATCTTCCATTAAACTGTGGTCTTTTCATCACTAAAAGTTGGAAGTTTCCTATTTCCTTAAATTTCCATTTGCTTTGGAAGTGAAGGCTCAGTTTTGCTGGATAATGAATTCTTGGCTGCATTCCAAGCTTCCTTGTTTTCTGAATATTGCATTCCAAGCCCTTTGAACCCTTAATGTTGATGCAACCAGGTCCTATGTAATCATCACTGTGGCTCCTTGGTATCTAAATTGTTTCTTTCTGGCTCCTTGCAAGATTTTTCTCTTTTATCTGATAATTCTGGAATTTGGCCCAATATTCCTTGCCATTTTTATTTTGGGACTTGTTTCCAGAGGGGATCAATGTATTTTTTCAACAGCCATTTTTACCTCTGGTTCCATAATATCAGGGCAGTTTTCCATTACAAAATCCTGTAATATTGAGTCCAGGTTTTTTTTCCTCTTCAGTGTTTTCAGGAAGACCAATAATTCTTAGGTTATCTTTCCTTGATCTGTTCTTGAGGTCAGTGGGTTTGCTGATGAGGTATTTTACATTTTCTTCTATATTTTTATTTTTTTTTGTTTTCTTTAACAAGTTCCTTTATCCAATGAAATCATTGATTTCCACAGACTCCACTTTTTTTAGAGAAGAATTTTCTTCATTCACTTTTTGCAACTCCTTTTCCAATTGGTCAGTTCTATTTTTGAAAGTGTTTTCCATTTGACCAATTGAGGTTTGGAGAGAATTATTTTCTTTTTCCATTTGTCCAATTGTATTTTCCAAGGATTTGTTTCCTTGTTGTAAGGTATTAATCTTCTTTTGAGGTTATTTTCCCAAAATTTCCAATTGATTTTTAACCTCATTCCTGATTTCTTCAAGGAAGTCTTTATGTGCTGGAGACCAAATCATATTCTCCTCAGAGGTTCTAGGTCTCTCTGAGTTAGTGTCTTTTCCTTCTAGAAATTTTTCTATGGACTCCTCTTTCTTCTGGCTTTTCTTCATTTTCCTAAGATCTTGCGTGGGTCGAGGGGCTGGTTCACAGAGGTATGGTATTGGGATCCCTAGAGTCTTTACTCACTGAGTTTAATAATTCCATGGGGCTGGCTAATAGGTAGTGCTAGAGACTTTGCTCACTGAGTGTAATATCTCCACTTGGCCAGTAGGGGGTGTTAGAAGCTGGAAGTTGTCCTTTAGCCCTTCTGGTAAGCCCCAGAATGTCAGTCCCACCCATTGCCTCCACTCTCTAGTTGTTTCTACAAGCACTTCCCATAGTGAATGCCTTGGGGGCTGATCTTAGGTTGGTCTGTCTCTCACCTCCCCCCGCCCCCAGGCATTCTGCTCTCTGCACCTGGCGTACCCACAATCCCTGAAGACAGATCTTGAGGTAGGTGTATTTCTCCTAGTTTCTCTTTCTGGGTTTTGTAGATCAGATTTCTATTAAGAGGTTTGTTTCATATTATATATGAGGGAAGATCAGGAGACCTTGGCACAGGGCCTATCTTCTCTCCACCATCTTGGCCAGAAATCCTCTTTTACTTTTAACGGTGTAGTTTTCCTTTTCAATTTGTTCAATTTTTTATTTTATTGTTTCTTTTTTATTAAAGATTTTATTTATTTTGAGTTTTAAAATTTTTTTCCCAATATTACTTCCCTCCCCCCCACAGAAAGCAATCTGTCAGTCTTTACTTTGTTTCCATGTTGTACATTGATCCAAATTGAGTGTGAGAGAGAAATCATATCCTAAAAGAAGAAACAAAAAGTATAAGAGATAACAAGATCAGACAATAAGATATCTGTTTTTTTCTAAATTACAGGGAATAGTCCTTGAACTTGGTTCAAACTCCATGGTTCCTTATCTGGATACAGATGGTATTTTCCATTGGAAACAGCCCAAAATTGTCCTTGATTGTTGCACTGATGGAACAAGCAAGTCCATCAAGTTTGGAACATCACCCCCATGTTGCTGATAGGGTGTACAGTGTTTTTCTGGTTCTGCTCAACTTGCTCAATATAAGTTCATGCAAATCCCTCCAGGCTTTCCTGAATTCCTATCCTTCCTGGTTTCTAATAGAACAATAGTGTTCCATGACATACATATACCACAGTTTTCCAAGCCATTCCCCAACTGAAGGATATTTACTTGATTTCCAATTCTTTGCTACCACAAAGAGGTCTTCTATGAATGTTTTTGTACAACTGATGTTTTTACCCTTTTTCATGATCTCTTCAAGGTATAGACCCAGTAGTGGTATTGCTGGATCAAAGGGTAGGCACATTTTTGTTGCCCTTTGGATGTCATTCCAAACTTCTCTTCAGAAAGGTTGGATGAGTTCACAGTTTTACCAACAGTGTAATAGTGTTGCAGATTTCCCACAACCCTTCCAATAATGATCATTATCCTTTCTGATCATATTGGCCAGTCTGTACTTCAGAGAAGCTTTAGTTTGCATTTCTCTAATAATTAATGATTTAGAGCAATTTTTCATATGACTATGGATTGCTTTGATCTCCTCATCTGTAAATTGCCTTTGCATATCCTTTGACCATTTGTCAACTGGGGAATGGCTCACTTTGTTCAATTTTACTTTAAAGTAATTGATTTCTTTTTTTTCCATTTGGCCAGCTTTATTTTTATTTATTTCTTTTTATAAAATTATTTATTTAAGGCAAGGGGGTTCAGTGACTTGCCCAAGGTCACACTGTTAGGCAATTATTAAAGGTCTGAGGCCAGATTTGAACTCAGGTACTACTGATTTCAGGGCTAGTGCTCTACTCCTAGCTGTCCCCAGTTTTATAAAGATAATGTTTTCTTTGGTTAATTGATTGTAATTCTCCTGCATGACTTTCATTCCTTTACTCCATTTCCCTTCTTCCTTTTTTCTTTGGCTTTTAAAATTCTATTTGAACTCTTCTACAATGTCTTTTTGTATTTGAAACTAAATCATAAAGCCTTTGAGTCTTTACATGTAGGCATTTTAACATTGCTCTTCTCTTCTGAGAGAGTGCTTTTAATCATCGTTATCAGACTAGTTACTATTTATGGTTAGCTTTATTTTTTCTTTTTTGTGCATTTTTATAGTTGAGCTCTACCCTATGGTAGAGAGAGTATGTTTGTTTGCTTTTGCTGTGATCAGGGGTCTGGTCTCTCTGCCTTATGGCTTGCCAATGATGTTTCAGTTGCTCACAGTTTCTTCCCTGCTTTTGGCTTGCCCAACCCACTCCTACCTATTTCATTAGCATTCCTGGGCTTGAACTTTGCCATAGGGCCCTTACTGCTAACCCATTTTACTACTGGCTTACTGAATTGAGACCTGAGCTATCTAAATTCCTAGCTGTCCTGCCTAAACTAGGCTATGCTTCGCTTTTTCCTATTTGAAATTGCCCTTTTCTAAGTTTCTCCATGATGTCTTGAGTTGAGAACTGATTTTCTGTGGGTTATTTTAGAGTCTGTTTAGAGGCTTCATTGACAGCTGTTTCTGGAGGAGTTCTGGGACCTCCTTAACTTCACACCACCATCTTGGCTCTGACACTGCCTTTTAGTATAAATTAAGTGTTTCTTTTTATAGCTGACCACTTGAAGTGGTATATGTACTTTGATTTTTTAAAATTTTATTTTCTTTGACTCTATAAGTCAAAAGAGTATAGACATTTTTGTCACTTAATATGTTAGTTTCCCTTAATACCATTGTCTTCCATTTAACATTTTCTGTGATTCATTCTGAAAAAACTTTTTTTGTACATTGTTATTTGCATATCATTGCCCCCATTGGAGTGTAAGCTCCTTTAGAGCAGGGGATTGCCTTTTTCCTTTCTTTGTATCCTCATTTAGTTGAGTGTCTGGCATACAGCAAGCACTTAATAAATAGTTGTTGAAATAGTATAAATCCAATATACTTTCCAGAATGATTGGACCATTCACAATTTCAAAAGAAATGAGAGTTATAACTTTTAGGCAGAACTATGTAAAACATTTAGATTAATCCAGGTTTCTTCTACATTACTCTGTAATGCCATGATGCAAGGAGGGATCAGTCAGGTAACAACAAATCTGATATTGAACAAATGCAATGGGTTGCCTTACTTTTGTTCTTATTTAGGAATATATAATGTGGAAAATATTTATCTGATGACTTGCAATGTGAAATGCTCTTTAAATGAGAAATAAACATTAAAACATATTCTTCTAAAAACCTTCTCACCATGCAAATTGAAATTTTCCACAAAAGTGTTACACACTTCAAATATCCTAGGGTACCAGAGGAGAGGCTTGGACCAGAAATTGAAATGCAACAACTCACAGAAAATTTTAGCTATAGTTGTGAAAAATGTAATCTAAGGACATGATTGATTGATATACATAAGAGTGGAAATAATCGGGGCGGAGCCAAGATGGCGACATGAAGGGATCGAGTCTTAGGAACTCTCTGATAAAAACTCATAAACTAAGGACTCTAACTAAACTTTTGAGAGACAGAACCCACAAAGGGACCCAGTGAGGCAGTTCTCCTACTCAAGGTAACCTAGAAAAGAGCAGAAAGGCTCTGCTCCCCGGGGTCAGAGGGGCAGCCAACCAGAGGGGTGGCCCACCAGAGTGAAAGAACTTCAGCTTCCCAGAGGCAGCCCCAGGGTGCTGGGAGCCATGGCTCACAGCAGTGGGGGAGTCTCCTGAGTTGCACCCCAGGGAGCACCGGGCACAAAGTGGGGGAACAGCGGGGTACCTCTGCCAGAGCGAGCACGTGGAGCCCAGCCCTCAGGGCACACAGCAAGCAGCTTGGTCTTACTGCAGCCCAGATCTGGAAACAGAAGCAGGCAGAGCTGGTAAGCAGGAGCCCCCAGGGCATGAGCCCATTGAGCTGAGGGAGGGGAGTGAAGAGAGAGATACTGCCAAGCTCTGTCTTCTGCCCCTGGAACAGGACTCTGGGGCTCTGACCACATTCAGATCCTGATCCCAGTCTAGGCCCCCCCCCCATAGAACAACAGGGGCCCCCCCACATCAGCCCTGTGGCAGAGGGGGGCACTTATGGTTATTCACAGACCAGGAGGGAGGACAGAGCCTCACACACTGAGACCCTTGTGGGAGTGTCCCAAAAGCTCAGGAAGCACCCCCAGGCTTAGGTTGGGAAAATGAACAAGCAAAGAAACAAGAGGAAGACCATTGAGAAATATTTTGCAAATGAGCCCAAGAAGCATCAAAATACTCAGTCTGAAGATGAGGAAGCACAAGCTCCTGCATCTAAAGACTCCCAGAAAAACAGATATTGGGCTCAGGCTATGACAGAGCTCAAAAAAGACTTTGAAAATCAAATGAGGGAGTTGGAAGACAAACTGGGAAAAGAAAGGAGAGAGATGCAGGAAAAACATGAAAATGAAGTCAGCAGCTTAGTCAAGGAAATCCAAAAAAATGCTGAAGAAAATAGCATACTACCAGCTTAGGTCAAATGGATAAAACAGTGCAAAAAGTTATTGAGGAGAAGAATGCTTTAAAAAGCAAAATTGGCCAGATGGAAAAAGAGATAAGAAAACTCTCTGAGGAGAACAAATCCTTCAGACAAAGAATAGAATCAGGGAGATTGATGAATTTATCAGGATTCAGGAATCAATACTTCAAAACCAAAAAAATGAAAAATTAGGAAAAAATGTGAAATATCTCATTGAAAAAACAACTGATATGGAAAACAGACTTAGGAAAGATAATATAAAAATTATTGGAAAAATACACTGAAAGTCATGATCAGGAAAAGAGCCTTGACATCATTTTCAAAGAATTACTACAGGAAAATTGCCCTGATATTCTAGAAGCAGAGGACAAAATAGAAATGGAGAGAATCCCCCGATCCCCCCGAGAAATACATCCCAAAAAACCAACCCCTAGGAATATTATAGCCAGGTTCCAGAACTCCCAAGTCAAAGAGAAAATATTACAAGCAGCCAGAAGGACACAGTTCAAATATCATGGAGCTGCAGTCAGGATCACACAGGACTTAGCAGCAACTACATTGGAAGCTCGTAGGGCTTGGAATACAATATACTGGAAGGCAAAAGATCTTAGAATGCAGCCAAGAATGAACTACACAGCAAGGCTGAATGTCCTCTTCCAGGGAAAAAGATGGACTTTCAATGAACCAGGGGAGTTTCAAATGTTCCTTTAGGAATGGCCAGAGCTGAACAGAAGGTTTGATCTTCAGATACAGGACTCAGGTGAAGCATGGAGATTGGAGGAGAGGGGGGAAATATGAGGGACTTAATGAGGATGAACTGCATGTATAGAAAAATGATACTGATAATATTCATATGAACCATCTCAGTTAATAGAGCAGGTAGAGGGAGCTTTTATAGTTGAATCACAGGAGAAAGCTGAATTCGAAGATAAAATATGGTGTAAAAATGGAGTCAATAGGAAAAAAAAGGGAAATGGAATGGGGGAAAGAAAAAGGAGAGGGGGAATAGTTCAAGATGTTTCACATAATCAGATTTTTTTTATTACAATGAGCTATTGCAATGATATGGAAGGTGGGAGTCAAGGGGGAATGAGGGAACCTTTGCTCTCATCAGAGATGGCTAGGAGAGGAAACAGCAAATATACTCAATGGGGTATAGACATCTGGAGTAAGAAGGAGGGGAGAGCAGGGGGAAGGGGTGGGGATGTGAATAAAGGAGGAGAGGATGGACCATGGGGGGAGAGTGGTCAGATATAACACATTTTATTTTTTATTTCTTGCAAGGGGCTGGGATTGGAAGGCCTGTCCAGGACCATAGGGCCAGGTGGATTCTGGGCCTAAGGGGTGGTATGGGGGCTCAGGGCTTCTTGGCCCCAGGACCAGGGATCTGTCTGCTGCACCACTCAGCGACCCTACAGCAGAGTCAGAGTGAAAGGAGAGAGAAAATATAGTACACGGTAGTGGAGAAATAAGAAAGGAGGGAGTTGCGATCAGCTATGGCAACGTTGGAAAAATATGGAAGTAACTTTTGTGATGGACTTATCATAAAGAATGTGATCTACCCGTGACCGAGTTGTTGCTGTTGGAACAAAGACTGAAGCACATCTTTTTTGCTATTATTATTTGGGGGAGGGTGCAGTGCAAGTGGGGCTGGGTGGCCTGCCTGGGGCCACATAGCAGGGTGATCTTTGGGAGTCTGGACCCGGATTCGGATCCAGGTGGTCCTGGCTCAAGGGCCAATGCTCTGTCTTCCACCCAGCCACCCCTACTATTATTACTATTTTATTTTATTTTGGGTCTTTTTTTTCTTCTTTTTGGTTTTTGCAGTGTAGTTGGGATCGGGTGGCTTTCATGTCACATGGCTGGGTGATTATTGGGTTTACGAGGCTGGATGTAGACCCAGGTGCTCATGGCTCCCGGGCTGGTGCTTCGTCCATACCTACAATTATTACTATTATTATTTTTATTTTAATTTTTTTCTCTCCCTTTTACTTTTTTCGCCCAAGCAAGTGTATCTATATTCATGGGGGGAGGGGTATTTTGTTTACTTGTAAACAAGAATATTTTATTAATGTAAAAAAACATTTGTACAAAATGAGAATAAAAAATAAATAAAAAACAATAAAAAAAGAGTGGAAATAATCTTCCTTCAGTTTTGGTCATGAAATGTACATCAGAAAGGAAAGAAACACAAAATAAACAAGATGAACTCAAAATCTTCTAACCAATGTTAGACTGAAATTTTGCCAAGTGTGGAAGAGTAGAAGAATGCATACATATTTTGTGTGGCAAATCATAAACTGTTTAAATCCCTTTGTAGAAGTTTCTTCTGCATCCTATAATTTGAGCATGTCTATGAACTTGTCTTTGTGATTCCTTAAAAATGGAAATTAAGTTTTATCATAGGGATTTAGTTCTGGAGTAACATCATGTTACAGATGAGGAACCTAAGATCTAGATAGATGAACTGACCTACTGCAGGTCACATAACTACTAAATAGAAGAGATACTCAGGTCTTCTTAGTTCAAACTCAATGCTTATGTGTTTGTAGTGACCTTTTATTCCCTTAAAGAATTAGTCCCATGACATATTTAGAATTACATAACATTAGAGATCCTTGGAAGCCAAAGGTGGAGTAATTCTATGAAAAATAATCTATCAGATTGTCAACTATCATTTAAGTACCTAATACATTTCAGGCACTGTGTTAGGTACTGGAGAAGGAAAGAAAGATAAAAGAGACAACTTGCCAATAACTTTGGATGAACATGGTATTTATGGGATAAATTGGAGATAATCAAGAAAAAGAAGGTTTCCTGTAGAAAGGGGGGGGGAAGGGAAAAGAGAAGGAAAGAACAACAATGATGTTATTATTGTTAAATTGCTTTAATTAGTAAGTTGACTCTTTGCAACTTTCTCCACTGCACCTAAACATTCCCTGTGGCACCAAATAGAAGAAATCTAATCCCTCTGCCACATAGTTACTTGCAAATTCTTGAAGTCCTGTATTATGTTTCCAATGAGTCTTCTCCAGGCTAAACAGCCATAGTTACTTCACCTGATCCTCTTGTGGCATGCACTTGAGAGCCTTCATCATTCTAGTTACTTGTTTGATTGTTTATTGGCAAGGCAGTGGGGTTAAGTGATTGGACCAAGGTCACACAATTAGGTAATTTTTTAAGTGTCTGAGGTAAAATTTGAATGCAGGTCCTCCTGACCCCAGGGCTGGTGCTCTATCCACTGCAACACCTAGCAGCCCCAATCCTAGTTACTTCTTAAATTATGGCAACTGCACACAGTATAATAGATGTAATCTGATTAGAGCAGAGGACAGTATTATGATCATTTGCTCTCTGGAACCTAAGTAAAACACTTTGCCCATTTTAAAGCACTATGTAAATGCAAGAAAATGTTAATAATAACATTATTTTAAATATAATATATAGATAGGGAAAGAGAATTTCAACAAATAGATTCAAGTCAAAGAATGAGTCAGTGATAAACTTACCAGGAATATCATTCTAAAGCTTTAGATTTTTTTTTATACTTTCTGATTCATTGCCAAGAACAGAAGTAAGTCACTGGAAATTTAAGGGACTCTGATATCTGCTTGTCTTATTATAGACTTGTATAAACTGTCCTGACTAGTCAATTATCTTGGCAGAATATGGTGCATCCCTTGACTAAGAAGAATATTCCTGAGGGAACCTGAATTTGAGCCCTATCACTGAACCTTAATGGCAAGTCAGTCTATGATATATAGAAGTGAAAGTATTCTGATAGTTCATAAAAGGAAAATTTTAAGCTTAACTTTCCATATATTTCTAAAATACTCTTGCATAGGAAGTGGGTTGAAAAGGATGTCAGTGGACTTGGGGTCCTGTAGATTGGATGCAAATATTGGCTTAGCTGCTTACTGGTTGTGGTTCCCTGAGTGATACACTTGACCTCCCTCTGTCTTTTTCCTCACCTTGAAAATGGTGATAATTATATCTGTGGTACTTATCTCAAAGGTTTGCAGTGAGGCTTAAATTAGATAATACCTTTTAAGTGCTTTGCAAACTTAAAGTTCTATATAAATATTAAGTAGTTATCATCATTATTATCATCATTATCATCATTTGATCATCATTATGATCAAAGATTTCTAGAAGGAAGAAAAAGAACAATAATGAGGGCAGTGGGAAGGTAAACTTT